>NC_053025.1:311621422-311735182 GCF_003073215.2 Triticum urartu
CATGATGAACTAGATGGTGGAAAGTTGCATGGCAATATATCTCGGAATGGCTATGGAAATGCCATAATAGGTAGGTATGGTGGCTGTTTTGAGGAAGGTATATGGTAGGTGTATGATACCGGCGAAAGTTGCGCGGTATTAGAGAGGCTAGCAAGGGTGGAAGGGTGGGAGTGCGTATGATCCATGGACTCAACATTAATCATAAAGAACTCATATACTTGTTGCAAAAATCTAGAAGTTATCAAAGCAAAGTATTACGTGCATGCTCCTAGGGGGATAGATTGGTAGGAAAAGACCATCGCTCGTCCCCGACCGTCACTCATAAGGAAGACAATCAATAAATAAATCGTGCTCCGACTTCATCACATAACGGTTCACCATACGTGCATGTTACGGGAATCACAGACTTCAACACAAGTATTCTTTAAATTCACAACTACTCAACTAGCATGACTTTAATATTTTCACCTCCATATCTCAAAACAATTATCATGCTTCAATCTTTTCTTAGTATTCAACACACTCAAAAGAAAGTTTCACAAATCTTGAATACCAAGCATATTATTATTAAGCAAATTACCATGCTATTAAGAGACTCTCAAATTAATTTAAGTGAAGCATGAGAGATCAATAGTTTCTTTAAAACGAATCCACCACCGTGCTCTAAAAGATTTAAGTGAAGCACATAGAGCAAAATTATCTAGCTCGAAAGATATAGGTGAAGCACATAGAGCAAAACTACTACGCTCAGAAGATATAAGTGAAGCACATAGAGCAAAACTACTACGCTCAAAAGATATAAGTGAAGCACATAGAGTATTCTATCAAATTTTAATTCATGTATGGCTCTCTCAAAAGGTGTGTACAGAAAGGATGATTGTGGCATACTAACAAACAAAGACACAAATAATGCAAGACGCTCCAAGCAAAACACATATCATGTTGGTGAATAAAAATATAGCTCCAAGTAAATAACCGATGGAAGTGGACGAAAAGAGGGGATGCCTTCCGGGGCATCCCCAAGCTTTGACTTTTTGGTGTCCTTGGATTATCTTGGGGGTGACATGGGCATCCCCAAGCTTAGGCTCTTGCCACTCCTTGTTCCATGATCCATCAAAAGAATTTACCCAAAACTTGAAAACTTCACAACACAAAACTCAAAATAGAAAACTCGTGAGCTCCGTTAGCGAAAGGAAACAAAAGACCACTTCAAGGTACTGTAATGAACTCATTCTTTATTTATATTGGTGTTAAACCTACTGTATTCAAACTTCTCTATGGATTATAAACTATTTTAGTAGCCATAGATTCATCAAAATAAGCAAACAACACACGAAAAACAGAATCTGTCAAAAACAGAACAGTCTGTAGTAATCTGTAGCTAGCGCAAGATATTGAACCCCAAAAATTCTAAAATAAATTTATGGACGTGAGGAATTTATGTATTAATCATCTGCAAAAAGAATTAACTAAATAGCACTCTTGAAATAAAAATGACAGAAGTTCTCGTGAGCGCTAAAGTTTCTGTTTTTTACAGCAAGTTCAACAAGACTTTCCCCAAGTCTTCCCAACGGTTCTACTTGGCACAAAAACTAATTAAACACAAAAAAACACAACCAAAACAGAAGCTAAATAATTTATTTATTACTAAGCAGGATCAAAAATCAAGGAATAAAAATAAAATTGGGTTGCCTCCCAACAAGCGCTATCGTTTAACGCCCCTAGCTAGGCATAACAAGCAAGGATAGATCTAGGTATTGCCATCTTTGGTAGGCAATCCATAAGTGGCTCTCATGATAGTTTCATATGGTAATTTTATTTTCTTTCTTGGAAAGTGTTCCATGCCCTTTTTTAATGGAAATTTAAATCTAATATTCCCTTCATTCATATCAATAATCGCACCAACCGTTCTAAGGAAAGGTCTACCAAGAATAATAGGGCAAGAAGGATTGCAATCTATATCAAGAACAATGAAATCTACGGGAACATAATTCCTATTTGCAACAATAAGAACATCATTAATTCTTCCCATAGGCTTCTTAATAGTGGAATCCACAAGATGCAAGTTTAGAGAGCAATCATCAAAATTACGGAAATCTAGTAAATCACACAAAGTCTTGGGAATAGTAGAGACACTAGCACCCAAATCACACAAAGCATAAAACTCATGATCTTTAATTTTAATTTTAATAGTTGGTTCCCACTCATCATAGAGTTTTCTAGGGATAGAAACTTTCAACTCAAGTTTTTCTTCAAAAGATTGCATCAAGGCATCAACAATATGTTCGGTGAAGGCTTTATTTCGACTATAAGCATGTGGAGAATTTAGCACGGATTGCAACAAGGAAATACAATCAATCAAAGAGCAACTTTCATAATTAAATTCCTTGAAATCCAATATAGTGGGTTTAGCAACATCTAGATTTTTATTTCTTTCAATCCCACTTTCATCAATTTCATCATTAAGTTCTAAACACTCTGAATTTTTAGAACGCCTTCTAGGTAAAGGAAGATCATATTCAGTTTCATCAAGATTCATATTGCAAAATAAAGATTTAATTGGAGACACATCAATAACTTTTAGATCTTCATCTTGATTTTCATAGGAATTGGAAGAACATGCTTTAATAAAGGCATCTTTGGAAGCATGCATCCTAGCGGTTCTTTCTTTACACTCATCAATTGAAATTCTCATGGCTTTTAGAGACTCATTAATATCATGCTTAGGTGGAATAGATCTAAGTTTCAAAGCATCAACATCAAGAGCAATTCTATCAACGTTCCTAGCCAAATCATCAATCTTAAGCAATTTTTCTTCAATCATAGCATTAAAATTCTTTTGCAAAGAAATAAATTCTTTAATATTAGATTCAAAATCAGAGGGCATCTTATTATAATTTCCATAAAGAATTGTTGTAGGTAATTACCATAATTATTAGAGGAATTACTAGGATACGGCCTAGGATTAAAGTTTCCTCTATGCGCGTTGTTACCAAAATTATTCCTACCAACAAAATTCACATCCAAAGATTCATTATTATTCTCAATCAAAGTAGACAAAGGTATATCATAAGGATCAGAAGAAACACTTTTATTAGCAAATAATTTCATAAGTTCATCCATCTTACCACTCAAAACATTAATTTCTTCTATCGCATGCACTTTCTTATTAGTAGATCTTTCAGTGTGCCATTGAGAATAATTAACCATAATATTATCTAGGAGTTTAGTAGCTTCTCCTAAAGTGATTTCCATAAAAGTGCCTCCGCGACTGAATCTAAAAGATTTCTAGAAGAAAAATTCAATCCAGCATAAAAATTTTGTATGATCATCCACAAATTCAAACCATTTGTAGGGCAATTACGAATCATTAATTTCATCCTCTCCCAATATTGTGCAACATGCTTATGATCTAGTTGCTTCAAGTTCATAATATCGTTTCTAAGAGAGATGATTTCTAAGAGAGATGATCTTAGCGGGAGGAAAATACTTAGAGATAAAAGCATCTTTGCACTTGTTCCAAGAATCAATACTATTTTTAGGCAAAGACAAAAACCAAGCTTTAGCACGATCTCTAAGCGAAAAAGAAAATAGCTTCAATTTAACAATATCATTGTCCACATCTTTGTTCTTTTGCATATCACACAAATCAACTAAGTTGTTTAGATGGGTAGCGGCATGTTCACTAGGAAGGCCGGAAAACGGATCTTTCATGACAAGATTCAGCAAAGCAGGCATTAATTTCACAAGATTCAGCATCGGTAAGAGGAGAAATTGGAGTGCTAATAAAATTATTGTTGTTGGTATTGGTAAAGTCACACAATTTGGTATTATCTTGAGCCATCCTGACAAGCAAGCAATACGACACACAAGCAAACAAGAAACGAGCAAAAAGAGGCGAATAGAGAAAGAGAGGGAGGAAGGAGAGAGAGGGCAAATAAAACGGCAAGGGTGAAGTGGGGGAGAGGAAAACGAGAGTCAAATGGCAAATAATGTAATGCGGGAGATAAGCGTTTGTGATGGGTACTTGGTATGTTGACTTTTGCGTAGACTCCCCGGCAACGGCGCCAGAAATCCTTCTTGCTACTTCTTGAGCACTGCGTTGGTTTTCCCTTGAAGAGGAAAGGGTGATGCAGCGAAGTAGCGTAAGTATTTCCCTCAGTTTTTGAGAACCAAGGTATCAATCCAGTAGGAGGCACCGCACGAGTCCCTCACACCTACACAAACAAATAAACTCCTCGCAACCAACGCGATAAAGGGGATGTCAATCCCTTCACGGTCACCTACGAGAGTGAGATCTGATAGATATGATAAGATAATATTTTTGGTATTTTTATGATAGAGAAATAAAGATGCAAGTAAAATAAATGGCAAAGGAAATACCTAAGTATTGGAATATTAATATGATGGAAAATAGACCCGGGGGCCATAGGTTTCACTAGAAGCTTCTCTCGAGAGCATAAGTATTAGGGTGGGTGAACAAATTACTGTTGAGCAATTGACAGAATTGAGCATACTTATGAGAATATCTAGGTATGATCTTGTATATAGGCATCACGTCCGAGACAAGTAAACCGACCCCTGCCTGCATCTACTACTATTACTCCACACATCGACCACTATCCAACATGCATCTAGAGTATTAAGTTCAAGAGAATAGAGTAATGCTTTAAGCAAGATGACATGATGTAGAGGGATAAACTCATGCAATATGATATAAACCCCATCTTGTTATCCTCGATGGCAACAATATAATACGTGCCTTGCTGCCCCTACTGTCACTGGGAAAGGACAGCGCAAGATTGAACCCAAAGCTAAGCACTTCTCCCAGTGCAAGAAAGATCAATCTAGTAGGCCTAACCAAAATTATAATTCAAAGAGACTTGCAAAGATAACCAATCATACATAAAAGAATTCAGAGAAGATTCAAATATTGTTCATAGATAAACTTGATCATAAACCCACAATTCATCGGTCTCAACAAACACACCGCAAAAGAAGATTACATCGAATAGATCTCCACAAGAGAGGGGGAGAACTTTGTATTGAGATCCAAAAAGAGAGAAGAAGCCATCTAGCTAATAACTATGGACCCGTAGGTCTTAAATAAACTAGTCACACTTCATCGGAGAGGCTGTGGTGTTGATGTAAAAGCCCTCCGTGATCGATACCCCCTCCGGCGGAGCTCCGGAAAAGGCCCCAAGATGGGATCTCATGGATACAAAAAGTTACGGCGGTGGAATTAGGGTTTTGGCTCCGTATCTGGTAGTTTAGGGGTACGTATGTCAGATGTGGGGTTCCGGCAAACCCTTAAGGTTCAAACATTGGGTGCGCGCGTAGTCTTTCCTTCCTACCAATCTACGCCCTAGCTCGCTAAGTTCTCGCGGACGAACTCGACGAACTCGCAACACATAAAGACACGAGGTTTATACTGGTTCGGGCCACCGTTGTGGTGTAATACCCTACTCCAGTGTGGTGGTGGTGGATTGCCTCTAGGGCTGATGATGAACAGTACAAGGGAAGAACGACCTCCTGAGGTTGAGGTGTTCTTGAGCTCGTTGAGCTTGTGTGTGTGAGGATGGTCTGAATGATCCCTCCCTTACTAAGGTGGCTAGCTCTACTTATATAGGCCCTGGTCCTCTTCCCAAATATCGAGCGGGAAGGGAGCCAACAATGGCAGGCCGATTTGAAGGGGGACAGGTAGTACAAGCTATCCTGACAAAAGTGGTCTTCTCCAATGAAAAGCTCTGTGGTGACGCCTTCTTGGGCTCCATGATGACCTCCGTCTTGCCATCCTCCTGGTCTTGGTGTCGTTGCACCAATATAGCAACCTTTGCCTAATGCCTCGGTACTCTTCGCCTGCGCTGGCCTCCTTTGCACCAAAGAGGAAACAAGGACGCTGCTCGCGCTGGCGCCCGCCTGGTGTCGTGTGTCATGGCTCACGTCACGAGGGTCTCGTGAGGTTTGCCCCGCCTTGATATCTCCACTCCTCGCGAGCCTACCTGGCTAGGCTACTCCAGAGGAGGCCTTGCGTCGTCCGCCTCGCGCTGCTTGGACCCTCGCGAGGGTCTTGGATGCTTTGCTGCTGAAGATGGGGCGTATAGCCTGCTGGCTCAGCCATGCCGCGGGCCATAGGCAGGCAAGTCTGGGGATCCCCGTTCCCAGAACGCCGACGATAGCCCCTGGGCCCAAGGTGCGCTCGGGCTTGGATTCGCGGCGAAGCCAAGGGTCAAGTTCGGAGCACCGCGGGCCCCAAAAGCATGCGGGCTCGATTGACGCATGGTGGGTGATTGGACGTGGGCGTCTCCTCTTCCCCATGTTGCCTCGGCAACTGCTCGACTTGTCAGGTCCCTGCGACATGCAAGGAAAACCATCATTACTTGCGATCATGGGAGACGCCGGTTAGCCTTCCCTTGCTATAAATGGGGAGGGGGCGGAGCCCCCGTTGCCCATCTCTTCCTTGCTTGTTTGCTCCTTCCTCCTCGCTCCATCACATGCAGTGACACCCGTGGAACCACAAAGGAAGTTCTCTGCCGCCGAGAAGGGGAAAGCCCCTCGCGAGGGACCCGGCTCCCCGGCGCCCAAGCGCGGCCGCGGCCGCCCGCGTAAACATGCCGCGACCCCCGTCGCAGCTCATTGTCGAGACGGCGCCACGGCACGCGGAGTGGGTCATCCCAGCCATGGCGGTCCAGGTGATGAGGGGAGGCACACCATGGTGGCGCGGCCCCCTCGTTCGCGCTTCCACATGACGGAGGTGTCGCCGGAGTTCGTCGTCTGGTCGGAGAACCCGGCCAGCAACTGGCTCCAACTCCCGCGCTTCTTCGCCGGCGAACTGTCGGCCTCTGGTCCAGGCAGACTCTGGCTGCAGGCGGATGGCTGCTGCAGAAAGGCCTCTTGGGTTGTGGTCGAGACTTCCGCCGCGGGCAATATATCCCTGGCCCGCGGCTGGCAGACATTCGCCCGTGCGCGCGGCCTGGGCAGGCGGTGCATCCTCCACTTCATGTACGATGGTGGGTCGACCCTTTATGTGAGGGTGTTTGGGGAAGATGGTCGTCGCGCCGGGTGCTGCCCCGAGGCGAACGACGGTGAGGAGGTACTCAGCCTTGGGGACGATCGCGACGAGGACGTGGGCGAGCCTGCCCTCATCGGCGATCGTGTCTCGTCCAGGTACGGCGGCTCTTCCTCCGGCTACAGCTCCAGCAGTGGCGGCTATGCCCAGCCGCCGCGCCCATTTTGAAGGCGGCAATGGGTCATCTCGTTGCCGCACCTCCGTGAAGCGTGAGGAAGGATCTGGCTAGGCTCGGGGTAGTGCTAGGTGCCTGTCCTCGCAGATCGCTGCAACGCTACTTTTGTTTTGCTCTTTTCCTGCATCAAGAATGAAACCAGCATGGGCCAAGGGGCCGTGTATCGAACTATGGTTCCTTGGTTATATCAGTATGTGTGTTGTTCTCGTGCTGTGTCGTTATTTTGTGCAAAGATAACTTAACCTGGTATACTCAGGACGTCCTCTTCCTCGTGAAGCGTTTATTTCCTCGCATTCATCTTGCCTTGCTGGCCTGCATTCGCTAAGGAACTGCGAAAAACTCATTAGGAAGTGCGTTAAAAGATTTGCCATTCATCCTGGCCCTGACCCGGCGCTTTGTGTCACGGTACCCGAGGGGCACGGACTAGGAGAGGTGTGCTAGCTTTTGGGCTCGAACGAGGGTGGCTCGCGAGAAGGCAGAAAGGAGAAAAAATGCTCGCGAGGGCACCTGCCTAGCCCCCTCGCGAGGCATGCGAGAGAGAGAGAGAACACGAGCAATTTCGAGCTAGAAAAAATGCAGTGAGAGGCGAGGGAATCAAATCGGCAAGGAACGCCAAGGGAAAACTTTGATTGAGGAAAAGCGAGTCAACTACGGAAAGCAAATGAAAAGCCGCGTCCAGACCCTAATCTAGTCTTCAAGTCTTCTCACCAGCGCGGAGCTAAGTGTTGTCCACTAGGCGTGGGAGGGAGCCCCAGGGCCTGAGGCCGACGCTCCTGAGACTCCGGGGCATGTACAGCCCCACTCATTATTACGTGAGAGTGTCACGGGCGGCGATTCTTCATAGGCACCGGGCCTTCTTCACAGGCTCTGGGCCTTTCTTCTCAGGCTTTGGGCCTTGCTTCATGGATAGAACTTCCGGAGGTGCTGGATGTTCCAGGCGTTCTGGATAGGTATCCCGTCCTGTGTCTCCAGGCGCACTGCACCCGGCCTGGAGACATGGACGACCCTGAATGGGCCCTCCCACATGGGCGAAAGCTTGTGCAGCCCTTCCCTGGAGAGGACCCGCCTCAGGATGAGGTCGCCCACCTCGACCGTCCTGGAGCGGATGTTGCGGCAGTGGTATCGCAGCAACGCTTGTTGGTACCTTGCTTCCCTCAATGCGGCTTCGTGATGGCGTTCCTCTCGAGGGGCGCCCCCAAACAAGGTAAGCTAAAGACATAAGCAAAAAGGGGTACATGCCGCAGGGACGGACCCACGCGGCCTAGGAATAATGCATCCCGGGGGGCGCTCCCAGCTAAACGAGCTTGGAAGGTGTCACTTGGTTCTATAGATGAAGTAGAGTTGGTGCAGCTGAAGGCATGAGTTGAAGAAATGACTCCTCATGAGCCGCCAGAACCCTGAGCCTCGGGAGGCTCTGAGAGTTCGGGAGGTTCCCTGAAGACCGTCTCCATCTCCTCCAGAACGGCGTGGTACCTGGCTTCCTGAGCCGCCAGGACACGTCGCATGTTGCGCTGATAGGCCGACGCCACGCTCGGCAAGCCAAAAGGCATACGAACGTAGCTGTGCGGCGGGCCCTCGCAGCGGCCCACATGCAAAGGCCAGAAACGCTCCTAAGATGCGGCCATGTTGAGCCTTGTGACGTCGATGCATACACGTAGCCCAGCATCCTCGCCAGGATGCGGAGCTGCGCCCCGTGGGCAGCTATCGCCGCACATGGCTCTTGCTTCTTGCAGTTCCTAGGTGGTCTTGGTGATGAATTCCTGAGTGGTGGGCACTCCTTGCCATGTGCTCTCCTGAGGGTCACGTGCCGTGAAGCATGCTTCCAAGTGGTGCCCACGCGCCTCCATTATGAGGTTGGCAGGGTCTGAGGCCCTCCAGAAGAGAGCCCCCGAGCCCTGCTTGAGGAGGGCGCCAGGTGCGCCTTCCTATGCGATGGAGGGAGGCGCCCCTGGAGCGGGCGCTAGTCCTGACGTGGCTTCTGCCACGACGTCGTCCTCCTGAGGTCCTGCACGGCGCGGCTGCTTCTTCTTGGGGATGGCCTCCAGAGGGCCTTCATTTCTGCTGTCAGGGGCATCGATTGCTGCGGCTTGAAAGGCATGCTCAAGGGAGCACACTGCATCCCTCTCTTCACATGGGACCGTGATGATTCCTCTGCTTCCTGGCATCTTGAGAACGTTGTAGCCGTGATGAGTGACTGCCATGAACTTGGCTAGGGCTGGATACCCCAAGATGGCATTGTACGACAGGCGGATGTGTGCGACATCAAAGTCGATGAGCTCGGTGCGGTAGTTCTTTCGCTCCCCGAAGGTGACAGGCAGGCGGACCTGCCCTATCGACGTGGTGGAGCCGTCGGTCACTCCTGAGAAAGGCTTGGTGGGCTAGAGCTGCTCATATGGCACTTGGAGGTTGTTGAACATGTCGACGGACAGGACGTTGAGCCCTGCGCCGCCGTCGATGAGGGTCTTGGTGACCTGCACATTGCTGATGACTGGGGAACACAGCATAGGGAGGGTGCCAGTGGTGGCTGCGCACTTGAGCTGATTCGCCAAGTTGAAAGTGATGGCGCATTGGGACCACCTGAGCGGGCATGTGGCCTCGAGCTTGGGGAGCGCCGCGTTCACCTCGTGAGCAAACTACTTGAAGGTGCGCTGAGAGGCTGGGGCCTGGGCGCCGCCCAAGATGCAAGCGATCACACGTGGCTCTCAGAAGCCCCCAGCCCCCTCGTCCTGGTGGTGGTCGTTGTTCCTTCTTAGCAGCGGTAGCGGGGGAATACCGGCATTGCCCTGGGGGCGATCCTCACGCAGCGGGTCCCTCCGGGCGCCCTCATGAGGCTGGTCCTGCCAACGGTCCTCACGAGGCCGGTCGCGCCACTCCTGTCGCAGGCCACAGTCGTCCCAGCGTCCGCCTCCACGTCCTCCTCCGCGGCCGTAGCACCGGTCGTTGCGCTCCGGACATCGACCGTAGCGTCCTTCTCGTATAGCTCTTGACAGTCCGCCGTTCTTGGATGACTCGGGCTGATTTCTGCCCCGCTTGATGTCAGGCTCCACTGCGAGCACAGCTACCTCCTTGCGCTTCACGTCCTTGGCCTTGGCCTTCTTCTCCTCCGCGCCCACGGCTGGCAGCTCAAGGAGAGAGAGGAGCCCCTCCTCAGCTCTTGCGCACTTGGTTGTCAGGTTGAACAGCTCCTGAGATGTGCCGAGCTCCTCGTGGATGGCGAGCTCTTCCTTCATCTTGACGTCACGGACGCCGTCGGAGAACACGGAGATGATGGCCTCGTCCGTGACCTTGGGGATCTTGAGGCGGGTGTTGTTGAAGCGCTGGATGTACTTCTGGAGGGTCTCTCCTGACTGCTGCCTGATGCGTCGTAGATCACCCGCAGCCGGTGGGCGATCACGAGTACCCTGGAAGTTGGAGACGAAGCGGTCACACATCTTGTCCCAGGAGGAGATCGAGCCGTGCTACAGGTTCAGGAGCCAGGAGCGAGCTCCATCCTTGAGAGCCATGGGAAACCAGTTCGCCATGACCTTTTCGTCACCGTTGGCCGCTTCGATGCTCAGCTCATAGCGCTGCAGGAACTCCGCAGGGTCGGCAGTACCATCGTAGCGAGGAGGCAGATCCGGCTTGAACTTGCCCGGCCAGGCGACACTACACAGCTCGGGGGTGAAGGCATGGCAGCCAGCCGTGGTTGCCGGGGCCCGCTTCAGAGGTGGAGCTTGGTCTTGACAAGGTCCGCACTACACCACTGCAGGCGGTGCGCGGTCTTGACGAGGTGGCGCGGAGAGCGCAGGTGCAGCTTCTCGCGGCCGCGAAATTTCTTAGCAGCTTCTCTCTTCGCGCGCGGGCGCCAGGCGCGGCGGATCATGCCGCGGAGCCGTGCGCCTTAGTGCCAAGGCGCCGTCTTGGGGCTGAGGTAGTGGAGGCACGCCACGAGCCCCGTCGCCCGTGGCTGGTTGAGGGGGAGGCAGAGAGTGGGACGGCGCCGGAGAGCCCCCTGCGGCGCGGACGAGCTCGGCGACGCGGTCGGGCCACTCCTCGTAGAGGTCGTCGACGGGGCTGTAACACCCCGGATGTAACTTTCCCAATTTGTACTCCAACTCTTGCCGTTTCCGGCGTTAAGTTATATTTATTTCCTCGGATTTGGGTTTCGTCTCCGTGTGTTGTTGTCGTTGTCATGCATCTCATATCATGTCATCATGTGCATTGCATTTGTATACGTGTTCGTCTCATACATTCGAGCATTTTCCCCGTTGTCTGTTTTGCATTTGGCGCTTCGTTCTCCTCCGGTGGTCATTTCTAGCTTTCTTTCGTGCGTGGGGATTAAACATTTCCGGATTGGACCGAGACTTGCCAAGCGGCCTTGGTTTACTACCGGTAGACCGCCTGTCAAGTTTCGTATCATTTGGACTTCGTTTGATACTCCAACGGTTAACCGAGGGACCGAAAAGGCCTCGTGTGTGTTGCAGCCCAACACCCCTCCAATTTGGCCCAAAACCCACCAAACTCTGCTCCATCTCCTAGAGCGTTCGATCACGATCGCGTGGCCGAAAACCGCACCTCATTTGGACTCTCCTAGCTCCACTTATGCCTATAAATAGACCCCCTCCATTTTCGGATCTCTCCTCCCCCACGAAACCCTAAATTTCCCTCGCGCCGGCCGGACTTTGTCCGCCCAGCCGCCGCGCCAACCAGCGCCTGACACGTGGCCTCCCGCCACCCTCCGCCGCCTGCGGCCCGCCGGGCCCGAGGAGAGCCCCCCCGGCCCGGGTCCTCGCGCGCCGCCGCCCGAGTCGCCTACCTCGCCGCGCCGCCCGGTCTCCCTCGTCGCCGGCCGCCGTTCCGCCTCCATCGCGCCGGCGCCGCCTCGCCGCCTCGTCGCCGGAGGCGACCGGCTCCTCGCCGCACCGGCCGCCCCGACCGCCGCCTCGCCGCCGCGGCCTCGTCGCCCCGGCCGCCGCAAGACCCCGCCGGCGACCGGCCTCGCCTCGCCCTCACCGGCCCCGGCCTCTCCCCTCCATCTTCGGCCACCACGCCATCGCTGGAGACCTCGGGAGTCGCACCGTGAACAGTGCCAGATCCAGATCCAAAATCCCTGGGTTGACTTTTCCCTCCAAACCCTAATTTTTTATGCATACTTTGACCGGTGATATCTCCGCATCCGTAGCTCCAATTTGAGCATAGAGTATATCAAAATGTTCACCTCGACGAGTACATCATTTCATTCCATTGCATCATTTTCATTTGAGCTCATCTTGATGCCCGAAATGCTGCTAGAAGGAGGCTTCGTGAGTTAATTGTCAGATCTGCTAGTTCATCTTAGACTTTTGTCATTTTTGCCATGATTGTTGTATGCATGCTATGCCTGTGAGTCCTTCATATGTTTTGTTAAGCATCTTGTTATCTTTCCAGAGGTGCAACCCATGCATTTTTAGGATGTGTGTGGTGACTTGTGCAAGCTTGCAAAGTGAGGCACCCGGTAAATCTGTTTTCAGGGACTTAGTAGTTTTCACTAAGTCTGGGATTATTTAGTTCATGATGCCATATGTTCAGCTTGTTTCCTAGTGATCCGTGCCTCTTTTGAGGATGATCATTAAAGGAGTTTTGTTAATCATGTTATGCTCTATCCATCCATGTCTTTTTTTGCAATTATGGAGCATCCTAGCTTGAGTCAATCAAGCTCTACTTTTGCTTCGTTGTGAATCTGGGCAGATCGTCAACTTGTTTGCGATTTTGCCGATGTTACTGTAGTCGATCCGTGCATGCTATGCCATTGTTCTTGCCATTTCTAGCTAGAATTTTGTGCATTCTTAATGGATGTATGCTTTCCTTTCCATGACTTGCACCGTAGTGAGAGCATCGAGCTCGTTTACATGCCTTCGTGAGTTATATTTCAGCATGTCTTAGTTTTCACTAAGTCTGAAAACTGATTGTGTTTTAGCTATGTCCGTGTGCTTATTAGTATATTTTGTGATCCCCTTTGGCCCCAGGTCACTTAGGGACTTTTGTTAAGCTTGTTGATTAGCTCCATGCTATGTTCTTACTTGTCTTATTCAGGTCATGTATCATGTTGTTTTGCTGCTCCGAAGAGGGCTTCGTGATCTGAAATTCCAGACAAGTGTTAATTTCACTAAGTCTGAGATCTGTTTTGCATTTGCGTTTTTGCCATGCTTGTTTGAACCTCATAATGGATGAATTGCCCGTGTCTCAGTGCTAGTATTTTGTTAAGAATCTTGTATGCATCCCTGCCATGTATTTTGTTGTCATGTTTGGTGGCTGTAGCATGTTCATTTCATTGCATTTAGATGCCTACTTGCTGTAAATCGCAGACCGGTGTCAATTTTGAATCGCTTGCCATTTTCAAACCGTAACTCCGATTCCGGCGTTCTTTATATTGTTTTCAAGCGATTTCATCTCATCTTTCCAGTGGCACCCTTGGATTTCCAAGTTGAGGCCAGGTCCATGCATTTCCTGTCATATCTTGCATTTTGCATCCCGCATCGCATCCCGCATAGCATATCATCATTTCATCTTATTGCTTGATCCTTGCACGTGGTTGATTGTGTCCTTGTTGCTTGTTTGTCTTGTTTGGGTAGATCCGGGAGACGAGTTCGCTACCGAGGAGCCCGTTGAGTTTGCTTGTGAGGATCCAGTCAACTCTAACAACTGTGCAGGCAAGATGATCATACCCTCGAAATCACTACTATCTTTGCTATGCTAGTTTGCTCGCTCTTTGCTATGCCAATGCTACGATGCCTACCTTTTGCTTGTCAGCCTCCCAAATTGCCATGTCAACCTCTAACCCACCATTGTCCTAGCAAACCGTTGATTGGCTATGTTACCACTTTGCTCAGCCCCTCTTATAGCGTTGCTAGTTGCAGGTGAAGATTGGAGGCCGTTCCTTATTGAAAAATTTATTTATTTGTTGGGATATCATTATATTGCTATGTTATCTTAATGCATCTATATACTTGGTAAAGGGTGGAAGGCTCGGCCTCTCGCCTAGTATTTTGTTCCACTCTTGCCGCCCTAGTTTCCGTCATATCGGTGTTATGTTCCCGGATTTTGCGTTCCTTACGTGGTTGGGTTATAATGGGAACCCCTTGATATTTCGCCTTGATTAAAGCTTTTCCAGCAATGCCCAACATTGGTTTTACCATTCGCCACCTAGCCTTTTCTTTCCCTTGGGTTCTGCAGACTCAAGGGTCATCTTATTTTACCCCCCCCCCCCCCCCCCCCCCCCCCCCCCGGGCCAGTGCTCCTCTGAGTGTTGGTCCACCTGTCAGCTACCGGTGGCCACCAGGGGCAACTCTGGGCTGGCCTACCCGTACCTAAGACAATCTGAGTGTGCCCTGAGAAAGAGATATGTGCAGCTCCTATCGGGATTTGTCGGCGCATTCGGGCGGTGTTGCTGGTCTTGTTTTAACCTGTCGAAGTGTCTTGAGTTACCAAGATACCGAGTCTGATCGGAACGTCTTGGGAGGAGCTCTATTCCTTCGTTGACCGTGAGAGCTTGTCATGGGCTAAGTTGGGACTCCCCTGCAGGGATTGAACTTTCGAAAGCCGTGCCCGCGGTTATGGGCAGATGGGAATTTGTTAATGTCCGGTTGTAGATAACTGAACCTTAATTAATTAACATGAATCAACTGAGTGTGTTACCGTGATGACCTCTTCTCGGCGGAGTCCGGGAAGTGGACACGGTGTTGGAGTAATGTTTGCGCAGGTTGCTCTCTAGTTTCTCGCTCGTGCTTTGCCTCCTCTTCTCGCTCTCTTTTGCGAATAAGATAGCCACCATATACGCTAGTCGCTTGCTGCAACTCCACATATATATTTGCCTTACCCTTCCTATAAGCTTAATAGTCTTGATCACGAGGGTGCGAGATTGCTGAGTCCCTGTGGCTCACAGATACTATAACTCCAGATGTAGGTCCAGGTGATTCCGCTCCAGGTAACGAGTACGAGCTCAAGTGGGAGTTCGACAAAGACTCTCAGCGTTACTACGTGTCTTTTCCTGATGATCAGTAGTGGTGCCTAGTTGGGGTTTGATTCGGGGCCTTGTCGCATGTTGGGTTCTCTTTTATTTTGGCGCCGTAGTCGGGCCATGAGTGTTTGGATGATGTAATGTTATTTATGTACTTGAATGACATGGCGAGTGTAAGCCAACTATGTTCTCCCCTTTATTATTCATATTACATGGGATGTTGTGAAGATTGCCTAACTTGCGACATATGCCTTCAATGCGATTATGTCTCTAAGTCGTGCCTCGACACGTGGGAGCTATAGTCGCATCGAGGGTGTTACAGGGGCGGTAGCGCAGGAGCTCGTTCGCTACGAGGAGCACGGCCCGTGCCTCCATGGGAACACAGGCACGTGAGACGAAGAACCGGCAGGGGTCAACGATGGAGTGGCGGTGCGGCCGTCCTGCCGCACCGAAGGATGCAGTGAGGACGACTGCTGCTCGTTCCCCGCTGGAATGGTGGCAGCGTTGGCGGCGGGGGATGGAGAATGGCGATGTGGCCCGCCGACGGGAGCCGTCTGAGTGACGCGGGCGGTTAGGGCAGCCCCATGCTCAGCTCGAGCACGGCGTGCGTCCGCCATGGAGACGACGGAGCGACGAACTAATGGAAGGGAAGCTACGGCGCACCCCTACCTGGCGTGCCAAATGTCGGATGTGGGGTTCCGGCAAACCCTTAAGGTTCGAACACTGGGTTGCACACGTAGTCTTTCCTTCCTACCAATCTACGCCCTAGCTCGCTAAGATCTCGCGGACAAACTCGACGAACTCGCAACACATAAAGACACGAGGTTTATACTGGTTCGGGCCACTGTTGTGGTGTAATACCCTACTCCAGTGTGGTGGTGGTGGATTGCCTCTAGGGCTGATGATGAACAGTACAAGGGAAGAACAGCCTCCTGAGGTTGAGGTGTTCTTGAGCTCGGTGAGCTTGTGTGTGTGAGGATGGTCTGAATGATCCCTCCCTTAATAAGGTGGCTAGCTCTACTTATATAGGCCCTGGTCCTCTTCCCAAATATCGAGCGGGAAGGGAGCCAACAATGGCGGGCCGATTTGAAGGGGGACAGCTAGTACAAGCTATCCTGACAAAAGTGGTCTTCGCCTGCGAAAAGCTCTGTGGTGACGCCGTCTTGGGCTCCACGATGACCTCCGTCTTGCCTTCCTCCTAGTCTTGGTCTCGTTGCACCAATATAGCAACCTATGTCTGATGCCTCGGTACTCTTCGCCTGCGCTGGCCTCCTTTGCACCAAAGAGGAAACAAGGACGCTGCGCGCGCTAGCGCCCGCCTGGTGTCATGCGTCATGGCTCACGTCACGAGGGTCTCGTGAGGTTTGCCCCGCCTTGATATCTCCACTCCTCACGAGCCTGTGTGGCTAGGCTACTCCAAAGGAGGCCTTGCGTCGTCCGCCTCGCGAGGCTTGGACCCTTGCGAGGGTCTTGGATGCTTTGCTGGTGAAGATTGGGTCATACAGCCTGCTGGCTCAGCCATGCCGCGGGCCACAGGCAGGCAAGTCTGGGGACCCCCGTTCCTAGAACGCGGACAACGTAGGTATATATAGGAGGAAGGAGTACGTCAGTGGAGAAACATGGGCCCCACGAGGGTGGAGGGCGCGCCTGGGGGGGTAGGCACGCCCCCCTACCTCGTGCCTTCCTGGTTGATTGCTTGACGTAGGGTCCAAGTCCTCTGGATCATGTTCGTTCCGAAAATCATGTTCCCAAAGGTTTCATTCCGTTTGGACTCCGTTTGATATTCTTTTTCTGCGAAACTCTGAAATAGGCAAAAAACAGCAATTCTGGGCTGGGCCTCCGATTAATAGGTTAGTCTCAAAAATAATATAAAAGTGTATAATAAAGCCCAATAATGTCCAAAACAGGATATAATATAGCATGGAACAATCAAAAATTATAGATACGTTGGAGACGTATCACACCTTTGCATCATTCTTTCTGAAGGGTCCCGTTGCTCAATGGTGGGACAGCCACATGCGTACCCTACCTACTGGAACAGTCATCACTTGGCCAGATTTCCAAGATGTCTTCCGTGCCCGCTTCATTCCTCAGGGAATCATGGACAGGAAGAAGCGAGATTTCCGCAACCTCACCGAAGGCAACAAGTCTGTAGATGCTTATCAGCAGGAATTCTTGGACTTGTCCTGTTACGCTGAAAAAGACATTGCAATTGATGCTCGTAAGCAAGAAAAGTTCCATGACGGACTTCACCCTGACATCAAGCTAGCACTCCTGGTGCATGACTTTGCTGATTTCGCCACCATAGTGAACAAGGCTATTCAAGTTGAGACTGGTCTTCAGGAACACCAGGGATCCCTCAGGTGTAGCCGTGACGCTGGCTCATCTTCAGGCCCGTCAGCGCAGAAGCGTCGGATATGGATCCCCCACAGCATGTATCGTCCAACTGCACCTGCACCAAGACGGTCCTATGCTGCACCTCGTCTTCCCCCTCCACCGCAGAGGCAGCATCTTTGAGCTGTACCACCCCAAGCTCCTACTCCCAATCCCAATGATGGTCTGTGCTTAAAGTGTGGCCTTCCAGGTTACCGTTCCAGGAACTGCCCTCAGAATCAGAATCAGCTGGCTCTGCCTTCTAATGCTCGTGGTAACAATCAACCCCGCAACAAAAATGCCCGACCTTATGGTCGTGGGCAGGCTAACAACATTGATCTGAATGAAGCTCAAGACCAGCCTGCTACTGTGGTGGGTACTCTTCTAGTTAATTCAATATACCAGCATCTGTCTTGTTTGATTTAGGAGCATCGCATTCTTTCATATCAGAAGATTTTGCATTCATGCATGGCATTAAATACGAAGAGATGCACACTCCACTAGTGGTAAAGACCCCTGCGGACCAATGCCAAACCTCCATGGTTAGCCACGATGTTTTAGTTGAAATCAAAGGGTTGGAATTTTTTGCCTCCCCCATTATTCTGAAGTCTTCCAATATTGACCTCATTCTGGGGTTGGATTGGTTGAAAGCACATACGACTTCTATCGTTTGCGCCACTAAAACTGTCCACCTTCTACACCCTTCAGATGAGATAGTAAGCTACAATGCTCGTCTGGTTCAAAATGCCGAGGCCCGGCTCTATCTCCTGAATGCATTGAACGTAGCACCTCTTGAGGGAATTGAGAAGATTCCAGTTGTTTGCGACTTCCTAGACATCTTTCCAGAAGAACTTCCAGGAATACCTCCTACTCGGGTTGTCGAGTTCGTCATCGACTTGAAACTAGGCACCGTTCCTATCGCCAAACGACCCAACAAGATGCCACCTCATGAGCTCCTTGAACTTAAGGAGGAAATCGACAAATCTCTTCGCAAGGGTTTCATTCGTCCAAGTACCTCCGCTTGGGGAGCACCTTCTCTCTTCGTCAAGAAGAAGGACGAAACGAACCCTTTGGTCCAAGACTACCGTCCTATCAACCAAGCTACAATTCAGAACAAATATCCCCTTCCTCAGATCAATGATCTATATGATCAACTGGCTAGTTCATCAATATTCTCTAAGCTCTACTTGAGTTTGGGTTACCACCAGATCCGTGTTCGTGAAAAGGATATTCCAAAGACCGCATTCGTCACACGTTATGGTTCTTACGAGTACACCGTCATGTCTTTTGTCTTAACCAATGCTCCAGCCACATTCTCTCGTCTGATGAACTACATATTCATGGATTACCTTGACAAGTTCGTCGTAGTCTATCTAGACGATATCCTAGTATATTCGAAGAACAAAGAAGAACATGCTGAACATCTTCGACTTGTTCTAGAGAATCTTCGAGAAAATCAACTTTATGCCAAGTATTCCAAGTGCGAATTTTGGTTACCCAAAGTCACCTATCTTGGTCATGTCATCTCCAAGGATAATATTGCCGTCAACCCAAAGCGCGTTTAGGCTATTCTTGACTGGACCCCTCCAAAGACTGTCAAGAAAGTCAGAAGCTTTCTTGGACTAGCCAGCTATTGTCACTGCTTTGTCGAGAACTTCTCCAAGATCGCCAAGCCACTGACCAATCTACTTCACAAGGGCGTTAAGTACGGTTGGACAAACAAATGTCAGGAAAGTTTCCAGGCACTCAAGGAAAAGCTGACATCTGCCCTAGTGCTTGCTCCCCCTCATTCTCGCAAGGACTTTGTCATCTATTGTGATGCTTCACGTCAAGGGTTAGGTTCTGTCCTAATGCAAGAGCGCAGAGTGATTGCTTATGCCTCCCGTCAAGTGCGTCCTCATGAAGAGAACTACCCAGTTCATGACCTCGAGCTTGCTGCAGTTATCTATGCACTGAAGCTACGGTGACAGTACCTTCTCGGTAATCGATGCGAGATCTTCACCGATCATCAGAGTCTGAAGTACCTGTTTACTCAGCCAGATCTGAACCTCCGTCAGCAGCGATGGATGGAAGTTATTGCTGACTATAACTGCAGTATATCCTATACCCCTGGTAAGGCTAATGTAATGGCTGATGCCCCGAGCCGTAAATATTATTGCAACAACCACATGGTTTACAAAGCTCAACCCCGCCTTTATGAAGAGCTATGCAAGTTTAACCTTCAACTAGTTCCACAGGGTTCTCTGAATAACCTTGTCCTGGAACCAACTCTTCTCAAAGCTATTAAGTCTGCAAAAGCCAAAGATGCTCATGTTGATTTGATGAAAAAGGATCTTGCCTTAGAGAAATCCAGAGATTTCTCACTTGGTGAAGATGGAACCTTATACTTCAGAGATCGCATTGTAGTACCCCGGTTCGAGCTTATGACAGAGAAGGTGATGAAAGAAGCACATGACACCCCTCTCTCTATTCATCCAGGAAGTACCAAGATGTATCTAGACATCCATCAGAAGTACTGGTGGTCTAAGATGAAGCAAGACATTGCTCGATATATTGAAGAATGTGACGTTTGTCATCGCGTCAAAGCAGAACATCAGAAACCGGCTGGACTTCTACAACCACTTCCGATTCCTGAATGGAAGTGGGAAATGATTCAGATGGACTTCATCACTGGCCTTCACAAGTCTCAGAAAGGTAACGTTGCTATCTTTGTCGTCATCAACCAATTCTCGAAGATTGCTCACTTTCTGTCAGTCAACGAGACTATCACTACTAGTCAATTAGCAAACTTGTATATCTACATAATTGTGTCACTCCACGGCATTCCGAAGGAGATCAGTTCAGACCGCGGCAGTATATTCACTTCGAAGTTCTGGGATAGTTTCCAAGAGGCAATGGGAACGCATATTACCTGGAGCACTGCTTATCATCCCCGATCCCAAGGCCAAGTCGAGCGAGTCAATAAAATTCTTGAATACATGCTTCGAGCTTGTGTTATTTCTTTCGGCAAGAAGTGGGAAGAATCTCTCCATTATGTAGAGTTCTCTTATAACAACAGTTATCAAGCCAGCTTGAAAATGGCACCCTTCAAAGTACTTTATGGGCGTAAGTGTCGAACCCCTCTGAATTGGTCAGAAACTGGTGAACAGACACTCATTGGTCCAGACATTATTCAACAAGCTGAAGAGCGGGTTTGCATTGTTCGGGATAATCTCAAGGCGGCCCAGTCCCGCCAGAAGAGCAACTATGACCGGAAACACTAGGGTTCAACTTATCAACCTGGTGAACAAGCTTATTTGCGTGTCACTCCTTTGAGAGGCACTCATCGGTTCGGAGTCAAGGGCAAGCTTGCTCCGCGCTACATTGGTCCTTTCCGCATTCTCTACCGTCGTGGATTGGTGGCCTATCAATTGGAGTTGCCACCTCAGTTCTCTCACGTCCATGACATCTTCCACGTGTCGCAACTTCGTCGATGCTTCAAGGATCCAGAACATGAAGTGGATCTGGAAATGATTGAAGTTCAAGATGATCTCACATAAAAAGAGCATCCGATCCGCATTCTTGAAGAAGTTTAACGTCGAAAACGCCAGAAGGTTACCAAGTTCCTCAAGGTGCAATGGTCAAATCATACTAAGGATGAAGCCACTTGGGAACCCGAGGATAACCTCCGTGCCGAATAGCCCGATCTTTTCCCTTCTACCTCTTAATTCTTGGGACAAGAATTTCTTTTAGAGGAGGAGAATTGTAACACCCCTATGTAATGGAGCTATAGTAATCCATCATGATGATGCTAAGCTACTGAGATTTGCAATGATAATCATGTTGGGATAATATCTCATTTCAAATTCCTTCTTTGAATTCCATTCACTTCAAAGTGCAAAATGAAGTTGATCAAAACTTATTGGAAAAATGTTCACATTTTAGCAAATAATCCAAAACTATTTGCTGTTAAGGAACACAACATCATCATCAACTCTAAATGGGCCTAATGCTTTTTAACAGAGCCAAAACAACCTTTTAAAATGCTCTATTCTTTTTGAATA
Source organism: Triticum urartu (assembly GCF_003073215.2). Classification (NCBI taxonomy): domain Eukaryota; kingdom Viridiplantae; phylum Streptophyta; class Magnoliopsida; order Poales; family Poaceae; genus Triticum; species Triticum urartu. The sequence continues at coordinate 311,643,058 of NC_053025.1, forward strand.
AATCCAAAGGGATTCAAAACATTCCCAACATTTTTTGTGGCAGTGCACAATAATTCTTTGGAATTGGTTTAGCCAGTGGCATAATTTTGCAAAGTCATTAGTGGCAAAAATAAAATGCAAAAGCTGCTGGAAAAAGAAAAAAAAGAAAAAAAAGGAAAAGGAAAAACGAGAGAAAGAGCGAGACAAAGCCCCTGGCCCCCTGGGCCTCGGCCCACCCAAGCCAACTGGCCCAGGTAGGGCGACCTAGTTCCCCCTCCCCGGTCGCTTCCCTTCCTGTTCCTCCGACCACGGGGAAGGGGCGCGTCCAGGCGCCACCGCACCTCCTCGCCGTCGACACCCAGACAGGATAAGGCCGACGCCTCAGGCCTCCTCCCTCCCACCTACCTCTCCCACTTCCCCCTGCCACTCCCTCGCCCATCGCTCTTCCCCTCCCTCCTTCTTCCCCTCTCACCCGGGCGTTGTCGCCGCCGTGCACTGGCCGACCCCGTAGCCACCGTTGCTCCCTCATCGCCATATTGCGTCTGCCAGGACCGCCGCCGTCCACTACGTCTACCCCCGACCACCAGCGCGACCCGGGAGCAACCACGACGGCCGAATCGACCCATCTTCGACCTTCGTCCTCCTCGGTCACCGCCGCACGCCGTCACCGTCTCCGTCCACCACGAGCCCTCCCCGAGCCCGCAAACGCACAACTACAAGGCCCGGTGAGCACCGCACGTCCTCCCCCTCTCCCCCGCTCCTTTCCGTCCCCGTAGCACAGCTAGCCACCGTGGTCATAGGACGTCTCCACCGCGCCGTTCGTCGTCATTGTTTCGGTCGACATTGAGCTCGACCGAGTTCTCGGCCGTGCTCATCGACGTCGTAGGGACCCATAGAGCCCTCCAGTTCATGCACCCGCCCTCTCTTGCGTCGTTTCCGTCGTTGCCCGGAAGTCGCTGCCGCTGCAGCTCGTCGCCGATGCCCTTTCCGGCCTCCCCAACTGCTGCCGCCACTCGACGTGGCGCGTTCACCGCGTCCGAACGGCGCCTCTCGCGCGTCAAATAGACCCCGTATGGCTGTTTCTGATCCTCGCCAGCGATGCGCCGCAGCGAAACGGCCCGACGGAGTTACTTCGGTCACCAGCGCCGGCGTGGGCTGACGAGGACACCTGGGGCCCACCCCCCTAAGCCGCTGACCATGGGCCCGTGGGGCCCTGTTGACTGAGTTGACTCAGTCAACTCTGCTGACTAGGCACCCTTGTCAATGACAAGCAGGCCCCACCCGCTAATTAACTTCGATGTAAATTAAAATGTTTAATTAACCTAAGCAACCACTGACACCAGGGGCCCACCCCCTTAATTAACTCTATTTAAATAAAATGAACTACTGTTAGCTCTACTATGTATGACATGTGGGTCCCACTGGTCACGTTTGACACTGACCGGATGGTGTTGACTGCTGACATCACACTAACATCATGCTGATGTCATCATTCACTGTTCTAGATAATTCAAGTTTAAATAATTAAATAAATCTAGAAAATGTTTAAATCTTTAGAAAATCATAGAAATTAATGCGTAACTCGGATGAAAATGTTTTCTACATGAAAGTTGCTCCGAAAAACGAGACGAACCCGAATACGCTACCCACATGCATGTCAGATGCCTCTAACTATCTGAACATGGAACATTCCCCCTCCGGTCATCTGTCTGACACAGGTCCGGAACCGGGAAAACATTCCCGGTTGAATTCTGCTATGTCTGAGCTTGCGTTGGTTTTCCCCGAAGAGGAAGGGATGATGCAGCAGAGTAGCGTAAGTATTTCCCTCAGTTTTTGAGAACCAAGGTATCAATCCAGTAGGAGCCCATGCTCAAGTCCCTCGTACCTGCACAAAGCGATAGCTACTCGCAACGCGATTAGGGGTTGTCAAGCCCTTCATGGTCACTTACGAGAGTGAGATATGATAGATATAATATTTTTGGTATTTTTGTATAAAGATGCAAAGTAAAAAAGTAAAGGCAAAGTAAAAAAAGCAAAGCAAGATTAAAGTAATGGAGATTGATATGATGAGAATAGACCCGGGGGCCATAGGTTTCACTAGTGGCTTCTCTTAAGAGCATAAGTATTCTACGGTGGGTGAACAAATTACTGTTGAGCAATTGACAGAATTGAGCATAGTTATGAGAATATCTAGGCATGATCATGTATATAGGCATCACGTCCATGACAAGTAGATCGAAACGATTCTGCATCTACTACTATTACTCCACTCATCGACCGCTATCCAACATGCATCTAGAGTATTAAGTTAAAAACAGAGTAACGCCTTAAGCAAGATGACATGATGTAGAGAGATAAATTCATGCAATATGAAATAAACCCCATCTTGTTATCCTCAATGGCAACGATACAATACGTGCCTTGCTGCCCCTTGTCACTAGGTAAGGACACCGCAAGATCGAACCCAAAGCTAAGCACTTCTCCCATGGAAAGAACTACCAATCTTGTTGGCCAAACCAAATGGATAATTCGAAGAGACTTGCAAAGATAACCAATCATACATAAAAGAATTCAGAAAAGATTCAAATATTATTCATAGATAGACTTGATCATAAACCCATAATTCATCGGTCTCAACAAACACACCGCAAAAAGAAGATTGCATCGAATAGATCTCCACAAGAGAGGGGGAGAACTTTGTATTGAGATTCAAAGAGAGAGAAGAAGCCATCCAGCTACTAACTATGGACCCGAAGGTCTGAGGTAAACTACTCACACTTCATCGGAGGGGCTAGGATGATGTATAAGCCCTCCGTGATGACGGCCCTCCTCCGGCGGAGCTCCGGAACAGGCCCAAGATGGGATCTCGTGGATACAGAAAGTTGCGGCGGTGGAATTAGGTTTTTGGCTCCCGTTCTAATCGTTTGGGGGTACGTGTGTATATATAGGAGGAAGGAGTACGTCAGTGCAGCACCGAGGGGCCCATGAGGCAGGGGGCGCGCCCTAGGGGGGCGCGCCCCCCACCCTCGTGACCTCCTCTTTGATCCCTTGCAGTAGGGTCCAAGTCTCCTGGATCACGTTCGGTGAGAAAATCACGTTCGTGAAGATTTTATTCCGTTTGGACTCCGTTTGATATTCTATTTATCCGAAACACTGAAATAGGCAAAAAAAGCAATTCTGGGCTGGGCCTCCGGTTAATAGGTTAGTCCAAAAAATAATATAAAAGTGGAAAATAAAGCCCAATATAGTCCAAAATAGTAGATAATATAGCATGGAGCAATCAAAAATTATAGATACGTTGGAGATGTATCAGGCATCCCCAAGCTTAATTCCAGCTCGTCCTCGAGTAGGTAAATGATAAAAAGAGAATTTTTGATGCGGAGTGCTACTTGGCATAATTTCAATGAAAATCTTCTTAATTGTGGTATGAATATTCAGATTAGAAAGATTCAAGACAAAATTTTATATTGACATAGAAAATAATAATACTTCAAGCATACTAATAAAGCAATTATGTCTTCTCAAAATAACATGGCCAAAGAAAGCTATCCCTACAAAATCATATAGTCTGGCTATGCTCCATCTTCCCCACACAAAGTATTTAAATCATGCACAACCCCAATGACAAGCCAAGCAATTGTTTCATACTCTAACTTTTTCAAAACATTTTCAATCTTCAGCAATACATGAGCGTGAGCCATGGATATAGCACTATAGGTGGAATAGAATGGTGGTTGTGGAGAAGACAAAAAGGAGAAGATAGTCTCATATCAACTAGGCATATCAACGGGCTATGGAGATGCCCATCAATAGATATCAATGTGAGTGAGTAGGGATTGCCATACAACGGATGCACTAGAGCTATAAATGTATGAAAGCTCAACAAAAGAAACTAGTGGGTGTGCATCCAACTTGCTTGCTCACGAAGACCTAGGGCAATTTGAGGAAGCCCATCATTGGAATATACAAGCCAAGTTCTATAACGTAAAATTCCCACTAGTATATGAAAGTGACAGCATATGAGACTCTCTATATGAAGAACATGGTGCTACTTTGAAGCAAAATATATGAGACTCGCTATATCATGGTGCTACTTTGAAGCACAAGTGTAGAAAAAAGGATAGTAGCATTGCCCCCTTTTTATTTTTTTATTTTTTGGGGCCTTCTTTTTTTCTTTGGCCTTTCTCTTTTTTTGGGACAATGCTCTATTGAATGATGATCATCACACTTCTATTTATTTACAACTCAATGATTACAACTCGATACTAAAACAAAGTATGACTCTATATGAATGCCTCCGGCGGTATACCAGGATATGCAATGAATCAAGAGTGACAAGTATGAAAGAATTATGAACGGTGGCTTTGCCACAAGTACTATGTCAACTACATGATCATGCTAAGCAATATGACAATGATGGATGTGTCATGATGAACTAGATGGTGGAAAGTTGCATGGCAATATATCTCGGAATGGCTATGGAAATGCCATAATAGGTAGGTATGGTGGCTGTTTTGAGGAAGGTATATGGTAGGTGTATGATACCGGCGAAAGTTGCGCGGTATTAGAGAGGCTAGCAAGGGTGGAAGGGTGGGAGTGCGTATGATCCATGGACTCAACATTAATCATAAAGAACTCATATACTTGTTGCAAAAATCTAGAAGTTATCAAAGCAAAGTATTACGTGCATGCTCCTAGGGGGATAGATTGGTAGGAAAAGACCATCGCTCGTCCCCGACCGTCACTCATAAGGAAGACAATCAATAAATAAATCGTGCTCCGACTTCATCACATAACGGTTCACCATACGTGCATGTTACGGGAATCACAGACTTCAACACAAGTATTCTTTAAATTCACAACTACTCAACTAGCATGACTTTAATATTTTCACCTCCATATCTCAAAACAATTATCATGCTTCAATCTTTTCTTAGTATTCAACACACTCAAAAGAAAGTTTCACAAATCTTGAATACCAAGCATATTATTATTAAGCAAATTACCATGCTATTAAGAGACTCTCAAATTAATTTAAGTGAAGCATGAGAGATCAATAGTTTCTTTAAAACGAATCCACCACCGTGCTCTAAAAGATTTAAGTGAAGCACATAGAGCAAAATTATCTAGCTCGAAAGATATAGGTGAAGCACATAGAGCAAAACTACTACGCTCAGAAGATATAAGTGAAGCACATAGAGCAAAACTACTACGCTCAAAAGATATAAGTGAAGCACATAGAGTATTCTATCAAATTTTAATTCATGTATGGCTCTCTCAAAAGGTGTGTACAGAAAGGATGATTGTGGCATACTAACAAACAAAGACACAAATAATGCAAGACGCTCCAAGCAAAACACATATCATGTTGGTGAATAAAAATATAGCTCCAAGTAAATAACCGATGGAAGTGGACGAAAAGAGGGGATGCCTTCCGGGGCATCCCCAAGCTTTGACTTTTTGGTGTCCTTGGATTATCTTGGGGGTGACATGGGCATCCCCAAGCTTAGGCTCTTGCCACTCCTTGTTCCATGATCCATCAAAAGAATTTACCCAAAACTTGAAAACTTCACAACACAAAACTCAAAATAGAAAACTCGTGAGCTCCGTTAGCGAAAGGAAACAAAAGACCACTTCAAGGTACTGTAATGAACTCATTCTTTATTTATATTGGTGTTAAACCTACTGTATTCAAACTTCTCTATGGATTATAAACTATTTTAGTAGCCATAGATTCATCAAAATAAGCAAACAACACACGAAAAACAGAATCTGTCAAAAACAGAACAGTCTGTAGTAATCTGTAGCTAGCGCAAGATATTGAACCCCAAAAATTCTAAAATAAATTTATGGACGTGAGGAATTTATGTATTAATCATCTGCAAAAAGAATTAACTAAATAGCACTCTTGAAATAAAAATGACAGAAGTTCTCGTGAGCGCTAAAGTTTCTGTTTTTTACAGCAAGTTCAACAAGACTTTCCCCAAGTCTTCCCAACGGTTCTACTTGGCACAAAAACTAATTAAACACAAAAAAACACAACCAAAACAGAAGCTAAATAATTTATTTATTACTAAGCAGGATCAAAAATCAAGGAATAAAAATAAAATTGGGTTGCCTCCCAACAAGCGCTATCGTTTAACGCCCCTAGCTAGGCATAACAAGCAAGGATAGATCTAGGTATTGCCATCTTTGGTAGGCAATCCATAAGTGGCTCTCATGATAGTTTCATATGGTAATTTTATTTTCTTTCTTGGAAAGTGTTCCATGCCCTTTTTTAATGGAAATTTAAATCTAATATTCCCTTCATTCATATCAATAATCGCACCAACCGTTCTAAGGAAAGGTCTACCAAGAATAATAGGGCAAGAAGGATTGCAATCTATATCAAGAACAATGAAATCTACGGGAACATAATTCCTATTTGCAACAATAAGAACATCATTAATTCTTCCCATAGGCTTCTTAATAGTGGAATCCACAAGATGCAAGTTTAGAGAGCAATCATCAAAATTACGGAAATCTAGTAAATCACACAAAGTCTTGGGAATAGTAGAGACACTAGCACCCAAATCACACAAAGCATAAAACTCATGATCTTTAATTTTAATTTTAATAGTTGGTTCCCACTCATCATAGAGTTTTCTAGGGATAGAAACTTTCAACTCAAGTTTTTCTTCAAAAGATTGCATCAAGGCATCAACAATATGTTCGGTGAAGGCTTTATTTCGACTATAAGCATGTGGAGAATTTAGCACGGATTGCAACAAGGAAATACAATCAATCAAAGAGCAACTTTCATAATTAAATTCCTTGAAATCCAATATAGTGGGTTTAGCAACATCTAGATTTTTATTTCTTTCAATCCCACTTTCATCAATTTCATCATTAAGATCTAAACACTCCGAATTTTTAGAACGCCTTCTAGGTAAAGGAAGATCATATTCAGTTTCATCAAGATTCATATTGCAAAATAAAGATTTAATTGGAGACACATCAATAACTTTTAGATCTTCATCTTGATTTTCATAGGTATTCGGTTTAGCGGCCATCTTATTTACTAAGGTGGCTTGCATATCCGAAATTTCAGCAGTCATCTTCTCTAGACGAGCAATCTGGGATCTTATACCCTCAAATTATTTAGACATATCATCAAGCTCTTTATTCATATAACTCATAAAACTTTTTTGTTCCTTAAGCTCCTTTCTAAAGAAATTATTATGCTCAAATTGCAAAACCATAAACTTCCTAACGTTGTTTTCGATTTCCTCTAACCTTTTAAGGTGAAGATCACCAAATCTTGGTTGAGCCATCGCGACAAACAAGCAATCTACCACACGAGCAAACAAAAGGCAAGCGGGCAAAAAATGGCAAATAGAGAGGGAGGATAGAGAGAGAGGGCGAATAAAACAGCAAGGGTGAATTGGGGGGAGAGGAAAACGAGAGGCAAATGGCAAATAATGTAATGCGAGAGATAGGGATTGTGATGGGTATTTGGTATATTGACTTTTTGCGTAGACTCCCCGACAACGGCGCCAGAAATCCTTCTTTCTACGTCTTGAGCTTGCGTTGGTTTTCCCCGAAGAGGAAGGGATGATGCATCAGAGTAGCGTAAGTATTTCCCTCAGTTTTTGAGAAACAAGGTATCAATCCAGTAGGAGCCCATGCTCAAGTCCCTTGTACCTGCACAAAGCGATAGCTACTCGCAACCAACGCGATTAGGGGTTGTCAAGCCCTTCACAGTCACTTATGAGAGTGAGATCTGATAGATATAATATTTTTGGTATTTTTGGTATAAAGATGCAAAGTAAAAAGTAAAGCCAAAGTAAAATGCAAAGCAAGATTAAAGTAATGGAGATTGACATTATGAGAATAGACCCGGGGGCCATAGGTTTCACTAGTGGCTTCTCTCAAGAGCATAAGTATTCTACGGTGGGTGAACAAATTACTGTTGATCAATTGACAGAATTGAGCTTAGTTATGAGAATATCTAGGCATGATCACGTATATAGGCATCACGTCCGTGACAAGTAGATCGAAACGATTCTGCATCTACTACTATTACTCCACTCATCGACCGCTATCCAGCATGCATCTAGAGTATTAAGTTAAAAATAGAGTAACGCCTTAAGCAAGATGACATGATGTAGAGAGATAAATTGATGCAATATGAAATAAACCCCATCTTGTTATCCTCGATGGCAACGATACAATACGTGCCTTGCTGCCCCTTCTGTCACTGGGTAAGGACACCGCAAGATCGAACCCAAAGCTAAGCACTTCTCCCATGGCAAGAACTACCAATCTAGTTGGCCAAACCAAACGGATAATTCGAAGAGACTTGCAAAGATAACCAATCATACATAAAAGAATTCAGAAAAGATTCAAATATTATTCATAGATAGACTTGATCATAAACCCACAATTCATCGCTCTCAACAAACACACCGCAAAAAGAAGATTACATCGAATAGATCTCCACAAGAGAGGGGGAGAACTTTGTATTGAGATTCAAAGAGAGAGAAGAAGCCATCTAGCTACTAACTATGGACCCGAAGGTCTAAGGTAAACTACTCACACTTCATCGGAGGGGCTAGGATGATGTAGAAGCCCTTCGTGATGACGGCCCTCTTCCTGCGGAGCTTTGGAAAAGGCCCCAAGATGGGATCTCATGGATACAGAAAGTTGCGGCGGTGGAATTAGGTTTTTGGCTCCCGTTCTGATCGTTTGGGGATACGTGTGTATATATAGGAGGAAGGAGTACATCGGTGGAGCACCGAGGGGCCCACGAGGTAGGGGGCGCGCCCTAGGGGGGCGCGCCCCCCACCCTCGTGACCTCCTCTTTGATCCCTTGCAGTAGGGTCCAAGTCTCCTGGATCACGTTCGGTGAGAAAATCACGTTCCCGAAGATTTTATTCCGTTTGGACTCCGTTTGATATTATGTTTATCCGAAACACTGAAATAGGCAAAAAAAAGCAATTCTGGGCTGGGCCTCCGGTTAATAGGTTAGTCCCAAAAAAATATAAAAGAGGAAAATAAAGCCCAATATAGTCCAAAACAGTAGATAATATAGCATGGAGCAATCAAAAATTATAGATACGTTGGAGACGTATCAATTTCCCCCTTTACCTATATCATGTAGCCATACATTAGGTCACACCCGGCACAACATATTGCCATGTTATGCTTTGTGATGCTTTGTTTGTTTTATATCCATTGTTTCCTCCCCCTCTTCTCTCCGGTATACCCCGAGACCGATGTCTCCCCTGTGATCGACTATGTCGAAGACACTTCTTCATTTTCAGCAGGGCTTCTAGGCAAGCAAACCCCCTTGAGCATTCCGGTATCGCCCATTTCTTTCCCTCTCATGCTTGCATTAGAACTGCTACTACTTTCTGTATGATCCTACTCTGATGCATAGCTTGTTTTTGTTACCTGCTTATTGTTACCTACCTGCTTATCCTAAACTGCTTAGTATAGGTTGGTTAGTGATCCATCAGTGACCCCCACCTTGTCCTTGTTGCCCCGCTTTATGTTTGATGACTCGATCGGTGTGATTGACGTCCAGGCCCCGACACCGCACATCACCCCTCCCCCTAGTTGTACGACTCTGTAGAGTTACTATCGAGTGCCGAGGGTGACACCTCATACATCACTCCTGATGAGATCTCTGTACTGTAGCTATTCGGTCGTGGTCATCGAGGGTGATTTCCTCCTTAACCACTTCTGATACGACTCTGTTGTGCAACCCCTCAAGTGTGAACCTCGAGGGTGGTTCCTCTTATGTTCACCTTGATGATTACATCGAGTGGAATCCACTGAGGGTGGTTCCTTAGGGTTTCCCTTGGTGTTAGACACACAGTTACTATGGTTACTATGACTTTACACTGAACCATGTTACTAAAGATGGGTCGGCCCTGAGGGGTACCCGCGCGAGCTTAATTGCGAGTGATGTGGAGTCGAGTTAACCTGGAAGGTGCCTGCGAGATACTTACGAGGCGTGGCCGGGCATTCTTAGCCCTTGCCACAAGTACTCGAGACGGGGCGATGGGGTCATATCTTTCGCGAGTCTCTGCTCGTGACCACACTACCAACACACTAACGGTTTGGATATTTGATCTGAAGGGCCTCTGGCCTGATAGCACTAACCATCACATGGGCATAGTATGGGCGTTCTGCGTCGTATACATCAGCCAAAGCTTAATAGACGTCATGTGATTGAGCGGCGCGCGCCGGGTTGGACTGGTAAGCACCTGCCTTTTTAAGGAGGTAGCTAGGTCTGCTCACCGGCCGCCCACGCAATGTGCAGGAGTTCCTGGGGCGATGGCCCAAGACCCCTGGGGGCATAGGTTTAGTCCGGCGTGCTGACTTCTCTATTAAGCCTAGGTCGGGTTGCGGCGTATTGTTTGGTCGAGGCCGGGCATGACCCAGTAAAGTGTGTCCGGCCGGAGCTAATTGAGCATGGTGGGTAAGTTGGTGCACCCCTGCAGGGAAGAAAATATCTATCGATAGCCTGTCCTACGGTAACGGACACTTGGAGTTGTATCCCGATCAATACAACTAGAACTAGATACTTGAGGTGATAACTGGATAGTACAGCTCTGGGATTGCTTTCTCGCAGGGAGTCGAGAAAGGATCTCTGGCCGAGGTTGATAACACTACTACTACTTTACTTTATGCTTTTCTATACTCTTTTGAATGCTGCAAGATGCTTGGAGCTGCTTGAAGATGCTAGTCTTTGATAGGCTAGGCTTTCCCCTTCTCTTCTTGCATTCTGCAGTCCAGTCCACAGATATAGCCCTTTTCATTGATACCAATGCATATGTAGTATAGATCCTTGCTTGCTGAGTACTTCGGATGAGTACTCACAGCTGCTTTGCTTTCTTTTTCCTCCTTTTCCGTTCATTCCAAATGTCACAACCAGATGTTGGAGCCCAGAAACCAGACGCCACCTTCGACGACGACTACTACTACTACACCAAGGGTGCCTACTACTACGTGGACGGAGCCGACGACCAGGAGTAGTTAGGAGGCTCCCAGGCAGGAGGCCTTGACTTTTCGATTATTGTTGCTTTTGTGCTAGCCTTCTTAAGGCAAACTTGTCTAACTTATGTCTGTTCTCAGATATTGTTGCTTCCGCTGACTCGTTTGTATTCGAGCCCTCGAGGCCCCTGGCTTGTAATATAAAGCTTGTATTATTTTAAATTTGTGTCTAGAGTTGTGTTGTGATATCTTCCTGTGAGTCCCTGATCTTGATCGTACACATTTGCGTGTATGATTAGTGTACGATTGGATCGGGGGCGTCACACGAGGCGATGACAAGGACGAAGGGCGCGACCGAGGGGGGTGGGGGCGCCCTCCACCCTTGTGGTGGCCTCGGGACTCTTCTCTGGTATCTTTTCATTCCGGTATTTTTTATATTTTCCAAAAATATTCTCTGTAAATTTCCAGGTCAATTGGACTTAGTTTGATATTCCTTTTCTGTGAAACTCAAAAATAAGGAAAACCATGAACTGGCACTAGGCTCTAGGTTAATAGGTTAGTCCCAAAAATCATATAAAATAGCATATAAATGCATATAAAACATCCAAGATGGATAATATAATAGCATGGAACAATAAAAAATTATAGATACATTGGAGACATATCAAGCATCCCCAAGCTTAATTCATGCTCGTCCTCGAGTAGGTAAATGATAAAAACAGAATTTTTGATGTGGAATGCTACCTAACATATTTATCCATGTAATTTGTCTTTATTGTGGCATGAATGTTCAGATCGATAAGATGCAAAACAAAAGTTTAATATTGACATAAAAACAATAATACTTCAAACATACTAACAAGGCAATTATGTCTTCTCAAAATAACATGGCCAAAGAAAGCTTATCCCTACAAAATCATATAGTCTCGCAATGCTCCATCTTCATCACAAAAAATATTCAAATCAAGAACAACCCCGATGATAAGCCAAGCAATTGTTTCATACTTTTGATGTTCTCAAACTTTTGTAACTTTCACGCAATACATGAGCATGAGCCATGGACATAGCACTATAGGGGAAATAGAAGGTGGTTGTAGAGAAGACAAGAAGAATGAGATAGTCTCACATCAACTAGGTGTATCAACGGACTATGGAGATGCCCATCAATAGATATCGATGTGAGTGAGTAGGGATTGCCATGCAACAGATGCACTAGAGCTATAAGTGTATGAAAGCTCAAAAAGAAACTAAGTGGGTGTGCATCCAACTCACTTGCTCACGAAGACCTAGGGCATTTTGAGGAAGCCCATCATTGGAATATACAATCCAAGTTCTATAATGAAAGATTCCCACTAGTATATGAAAGTGACAACATAGGAGACTCTCTATCATGAAGATCATGGTGCTACTTTGAAGCACAACTGTGGTACAAGGATAGTAGCATTGCCCCTTCTCTCTTTTTCTCTCATTTTTTATTTTTTTTTTGTTTTTTTTGGGGCCCTCTCTTTTTTGGCCTCTTTTTTATTTATTTTTATTTTTTGTCCGGAGTCTCATCCCAACATGTGGGGGAATCATAGTCTCCATCATCCTTTCCTCACATGGGACAATGATCTAATAATGAAGATCGTCACACTTTTATTTACTTACAACTCAAGAATTACAACTCGATACTTAGAACAAATATATGACTCTATATGGATGACTCCGGTGGTGTACCGGGATGTGCAATGAATCAAAAGTACATGTATGAAAGAATTATGAACAGTGGCTTTGCCACAAATATGATGTCAACTACACGATCATGCAAAGCAATATGACAATGATGAAGCGTATCATAATAAACGGAATGCTGGAAAGTTGCATGGCAATATATCTCGGAATGGCTATGGAAATGCCATAATAGGTAGGTATGGTGGCTTTTTTGAGGAAGGTATATGGTGGGTGTATTGTACCAGCGAAAGTTGCGCGGCACTAGAGAGGCTAGCAATGGTGGAAGGGTGAGAGTGCGTGTAATCCATGGACTCAACATTAGTCAAAGAACTCACATACTTATTGCAAAAATCTATTAGTTATCGAAACGAAGTACTACACGCATGCTCCTAGGGGGATATATTGGTAGGAAAAGGCCATCGCTTGTCCCCGACCGGAACTCATCAGGAAGACAATCAATAAATAAATCATACTCCGACTTCATCACATAACGGTTCACCATATGTGCATGCTACGGGAATCACAAACCTTAACACAAGTATTTCTCAAATTCACAATTACTCACTAGCATGACTCTAATATAACCATTGAGGGAGTCATGGATTAGGGGGTGTCCAGATAGCCGGACTATACCTTCGGCCGGACTCCTGGACTATGAAGATACAAGATTGAAGACTTCGTCCCGTGTCCGGAAGGGACTTTCCTGTGCGTGGAAGGCAAGCTTGGCGATACGGATATGTAGATCTCCTACCATTGTAACCGACTCTGTGTAACCCTAGCCCTCTCCGGTGTCTATATAAACCGGAGGGTTTTAGTCCATAGGACGAAGAACAACATTCATACCATAGGCTAGCTTCTAGGGTTTAGCCTCTCTGATCTCGCGGTAGATCTACTCTTGTACTACCCATATCATCAATATTAATCAAGCCGGATTATATCCTTTGGCCGGACTATTGGACTATGAAGATACAAGATTGAAGACTTCGTCCCGTGTCCGGATGGGACTCTCCTTAGCATGGAAGGCAAGCTTGGCAATACGGATATATAGATCTCCTTCCTTGTAACCGACTCTGTGTAACCCTAGCCCCCTCCGGTGTCTATATAAACCGGAGGGTTTAGTCCGTAGGACCAACAACAACAATCATACCATAGGCTAGCTTCTAGGGTTTAGCCTTTTCGATCTCGTGGTAGATAAACTCTTGTAATACTCATATCATCAAGATCAATCAAGAAGGAGTAGGGTTTTACCTCCATCGAGAGGGCCCGAACCTGGGTAAAAACATCGTGTCCCCCGTCTCCTGTTACCATCCGCCTAGACGCACAGTTCGGGACCCCCTACCCGAGATCCGCCGGTTTTGACACCGACATTGGTGCTTTCACTGAGAGTTCCTCTGTGTCGTCACTTTTAGGCCCGATGGCTCCTACGATCATCAACGACGATGCGGTCCAGGGTGAGACTTTTCTCCCCGGACAGATCTTCGTATTTGGCGGCTTTGCACTGCGGGCCAATTCGCTTGGCCATCTGGAGCAGATCGAAAGCTACGCCCCTGGCCGTCAGGTCAGATTTGGAAGTTTAAACTACACAGCGGACCTCCGCGGAGACTTGATCTTCGACGGATTCGAGCCGCAGCCGAGTGCGCCGCACTATCACGATGGGCATGATCTAGCTCTGCCGCCGAACAGTGCCCTGGAGGCCGCACCCGCATCAGCTTCGACCCTTAATTCAGAGCCAACTGCGCCAATCGAGGATGGGTGGTTGGACACCGCCTCGGGGGCTGCAATCTCTATGGCGATTGAGCCGAATACCAGCCCTATTCTCTGCGAAGCCCGTGACTCCAAGGAGCCGGACTCCTCTCCAGACTCCGAGCCCTTCGCGCCCCTACCGATCGAACCCGATTGGGCGCCGATCATGGAGTTCACCGTCGCGGACATCTTTCAGCACTCGCCCTTCGGCGATATTCTGAATTCACTAAAGTCTCTCTCTTTATCAGGAGAGCCCTAGCCGGACTATGGTCAGCAAGGTTGGGATGCGGATGATGAAGAAATTCAAAGCCCACCCACCACCCACTTCGTAGCCACTGTCGATGATTTAACCGACATGCTTGACTTCGACTCCGAAGACATCGACGGTATGGACGCCGATGCAGGAGACGATCAAGAACCAGCGCCTATAGGGCACTGGAAAGCCACCTCGTCGTATGATATATACATGGTGGACACCCCAAAAGAAGGCAATGGCGATGGAACAGCGGAGGATGACCCCTCCAAGAAGCAGCCTAAGCACCGGCGTCAGCGGCACCGCTCTAAATCCCGCCAAAGCAAAAACGGTGATTCCGGCACGGGAGATAATAACACCCCGGACAGTGTCGAAGACAACCACCTCCAGCAAGATTCAGCACAGGAGGATGGAGAAGCCAGCCCTCATGAGAGAGCGGCAGACAGAGAGGTTGAGGACGATAATTATATGCCTCCCTCCGAAGACGAGGCAAGCCTCGACAACGACGAATTTGTCATGTCGGAGGATCCCGTCGAACAAGAGGTTTCAAAAGCAGGCTTATGGCCACGGCGAGCAGCCTCAAGAAAAAAACAGCAACAGCTTAGAGCTGATCAAGATTTGCTAGCCGACAGATGGACTGAAGTCCTTGCGGCCGAAGAGTATGAACTCGAACGCCCCTCCAAGAGCTACCCAAAGCGCAGGTTGCTACCCCGACTAGAGGAGGAAGCACCTAAACCTACATCAGCAGCGCATGATGTGTCCCATCGGCCACCCCGTGGCCACGACAGAGAAGCCTCTCGGCCCTCCACTCAAGCCGCACCCCGGCGCCGTTCAAAAAATACCAAGGCACGGGAAAATGTGCCAGACCTGCGAGATATATTGGAGGACAAGGCAAGACAAACAAGATCGGTCTACGGATCGCGTGGGCGCCCCACGACACGAGACGGTAATCGTCACTCCGGATACAGTCAATCCGGGCGGGCCGAACACAGTAGACAAAGCTCGTTTGAGTTGCGTCGTGATATAGCCCAATACAGAGGCGCCGCACTCCCACTATGCTTCACAGATGAAGTAATGGATCATTAAATCCCTGAGGGTTTCAAACCCGTGAATATCGAATCATATGATGGCACAACAGATCCTGCAATATGGATCGAGGACTATCTCCTTCATATCCACATGGCCCGCAGTGATGACCTACACGCCATCAAATACCTCCCACTCAAGCTTAAAGGACCAGCTCGGCATTGGCTTAACAGCTTGCCAGCATAATCAATTGGTTGTTGGGAGGACCTGGAAGCCGCATTCCTCAACAATTTCCAAGGCACTTATGTGCGACCACCAGACGCCGATGACCTTAGCCACATAATTCAGCAGCCAGAGGAATCGGCCAGACAATTCTGGACACGGTTCCTAACCAAGAAAAATCAAATCGTCGACTGTCCGGACGCAGAGGCCCTAGCAGCCTTCAAGCATAACATCCGCGACGAGTGGCTTGCACGGCACCTAGGACAGGAAAAGCCAAAATCTATGGCAGCCCTCACGACACTTATGACCCGCTTTTGCGCGGGAGAAGACAGCTGGCTAGCTCGCAGCAATAACATGACAAGAGCCCTGGTAATTCGGATACCAAGGACAGCAGTGGCAGGTCGCGTCGCAACAACCAAAAGCGCCGCATTAACGGCAACAATGCTGAGGATACGACAGTTAATGCCGGATTCAGAGGCTCTAAACCCGGTCAGCAGAAAAAGCCATTCAAAAGAAATACTCCGGGCCCGTCCAGTTTGGACCGAATACTCGACCGCTCATGCCAGATACATGGCACCCCCGAAAAACCAACCAATCAAACCAACAGGGATTGTTGGGTGTTCAAGCAGGCAGGCAAGTTAAATGCCAAAAGCAGAGACAAGGGGCTGCATAGCGATGACGAGGAGGAGCCCCGGCCGCCGAACAATAGTGGACAGAAAGGTTTTCCCCCACAAGTATGGACGGTGAACATGATATACGCAACCCACGTCCCCAAGAGGGAGCGGAAGTGTGTGCTAAGGGACGTATACGCGATGGAGCCAGTCGCCCCAAAGTTCAACCCATGGTCTTCCTGCCCGATCACTTTTGATCGAAGGGACCACCCCACTAGCACCCGTCATGGCGGATTCGCCGCATTGGTTCTAGACCCAATTATTGACGGATTTCACCTCACTAGAGTCCTTATGGACGGCGGCAGCAGCCTGAACCTGCTTTACCAGGATACAGTGCGGAAAATGGGCATCGATCCCTCGAGGATTAAACCCACTAAAACGACCTTTAAAGGCGTCATACCAGGTGTAGAGGCCAACTGTACAGGCTCAGTTACACTTCAAGTGGTCTTCGGATCTCCGGATAATTTCCGAAGCGAGGAGTTAATCTTCGACATAGTCCCGTTCCGCAGTGGCTATCACGCACTGCTCGGGCGAACCGCATTCGCCAAGTTCAATGCGGTGCCGCACTACGCATACCTCAAGCTCAAGATGCCAGGCCCTCGAGGCGTCATCACGGTCAATGGAAACACCGAACGCTCTCTCCGAATGGAGGAGCATACGGCGGCTATCACAGCGGAAATACAAAGCAGCCTCTCAAGGAAATTCTCCAGTCCAGCCATTAAACGTCTGGACACTGTCAAGCGCGCCCAGAGTAACCTACAACAAGACCGCCTGGCATGTTCAGAGCAAGCGTAGCAATGCGGCCCCAACCCCAGCCCTCGCGAACTTGCGAAACCAGTGCTGCGCGTACATAACTACGCTCTGGAAATACCATGGGCACAGGGGGAGGGGCACCATCACGGCACGCCCGAAACACGGCTTAAACCGCACTAGGGGCTGCCGATTTCTTAATTTTCTCTTATTTTCAGGACTCCATTCTTCGGAAGGCTTGTCCGGCAGTACAATTGCCGCACAAACGATACAACCAGGGAAGCAGAAAACTACGCCGCACTATGGAACTCTAAGGTGGTCTCTATAACGAGCAGTATACCTGTTTCACATAACATTCCGTAGCTTGCCCCTGGAAAGGACATGTTAAATAGTCCCATCTTTTGCTTATTGCAGTATTTGTATCGTTCTGCTTCGATCGCAGCTTTTTTAAATAAACAATGCATAGCTTCCGTCTATTATTGCATTACTATTTTTTACGAATATATGTTCATTAATGACATGTTGCACCCGTACACTTTGGTACGGCCAATACGCCAGGGGCTTAAATACCCCACAATACGGTGTGAGAAGTCCGAACACTTTCACAAGTGCGGCACCCCGAACTTATAGCATTATATGCATCGGCTCTGAATCATGTCTTGGGTCAATAGTTGGGTTTGCCCGGCTCCTATGTTTTGGTACCTTACGTTCCGTTATATCGGCTAAGGTAGCACTAGGAGAACTACTATGATTGTGCCCCAGTTGAGCTGGGCTAAGCACCTCGGTAGAGAAAGCTAAAACTAACCGTCATGATGAGGCGAGAGTTGGTCGCTGTTCGAGAGGTTTTCGAGTCCCTAAAGACTTATGCCGCTTAGAGCGAGGAGTCGGCTTTGTCTGGCCTAGGCGTGGATAGCGCCCCGAACTCGGTCTTCCGAACACTAGGGGCGTCGCCGAAATTTAAAATTATAGAATTCTATGGCTAAGTGAGAGTGTTCAAGCATTATAGTCTGATTGCCTTGTTCGTTGTGTTGAGCGCCTCCCTCGAAGGACCCAAGAATGGGAAAAAGAGCGCTCATGTTTATCCCGAACACCCCAACACTCGCGGCATGGGGGCAGAAGCCGACGACTCGCCATATCTCAAATTTGATAAACGGCCGCATAGAAGGTAATATTATAAATTCAAAAGCGTTGCTCAGCGCATATGTACAAGTTTTCAGCGTACAGGATCACAAATGCGAGTTTACTCAAATATTACATTTTTGGAGCATTCATCCGCTATAAGGCGGGCACCCTTCAGGACGCCCTCATAATACGCTTTTGGGACGCGATGCTCCTTGCCCGGCGGTGGCCCGTCCTTCAGCAGCTTCTCCGCATCCATCTTGCCCCAGTGCACTTTAGCACGGGCAAGCGCCCTACGGGCACCTTCGATGCAGACGGAGCGCTTGATTACTTCAAGCCGTGGACAGGCATCCACCAGCCGCCTCACCAGCCCGAAGTAGCTCCCAGGCAGAGCCTCTCCAGGCCAAAGCCGAACTATGAGACCCTTTATGGCCTGTTCGGCCACCTTGTGGAGCTTGACCATTTGCTTCATCTGGTCGCTCAAAGGCACCAGGTGTCCGGCCTCAGCATACTGAGACCAGAACACCTTCTCTGTCGAGCTCCCCACCTCGGCTCGGTAGTAGGCGGCGGCATCAGACGCACTACGGGGCAAATCTGCGAATGCTCCTGGAGAGCTCCGGACTCGGGTAAGTAACAAGTAATTCACTTTCATGTGCTTGCTTTGCATAATGAATGCCTTACCCGCCGCTATCTTCTTCATATCTCCAATTTCTTGGAGGGCTTTCTGGGCTTCGGCCTTCGCAGACTTCGCGCTTTCGAGGGCTGCCGCAAGCTCGGACGCTTGTGTCTTCGAGTCAAGCTCCAAACTCGTGTTTTTTCACGAGAGCCTGGAGCTCTTTCTGCACCTCCTCCACCTGTGCCTCCTGCTTCCCTCTCTCTGTGCGCTCCGCGGCCGCTCTGTTTTCGGCCTTGGACAGCGCTTTCTTAAGGGTTGCCACCTCGGTCGTGGCCCCTATAATAGCACGTTGATCCTGTCATTTTTTGCAACCACATCTTCTCTATATACTTGCGCAAGGTATTACTTACCTTCCTTCTCCTCGAGTTGCCTCTTGGCATGGTTGAGCTCGTTCTCGGACCGCGCGAGGTTTTGCTTCAGCGTATCCACCTCCGCAGTCAGTGCGGCGGAGGCCAGCAGCGAAGCCTGCATACACATATTGAATTGATTATGTTAGACTCCTGCGAATGTTATTAGATCCTCTATTCGGCTTTTCTTTCCGAACGCCGAACAGAGCATCAGGGGCTACTTTCTATGCAGTAATATTTTTACATATTCTTTACTTACCTCGAAGCCTGTTAGAAGGCTGGCACAGGCTTCAGTCAGTCCGCTCTTGGCGGACTAAACCTTTTGGATCACCGCACTCATAATAGTGCGGTGCTCCTCGTCGATGCAGGCGCCGTTAAGCACCTCCAGCAAATTGTCCGGTGCTCTTGGCGGACTAAACCTTCTGGATCACCGCACTCATAATAGTTGGACGGAGGTCACCGGCTCGGTAGGCTTGCTCCTCTTGGAAGGAGGCTACCTACCGGAGTCCGGAACCGTTGAAGGTTCTGGCGCGGTGTCCGGCTCAAAGCCGGACTTGGAACCCTTGGGGGTTCTATCCCCTTTACGCCTGGAGTCCGGGAGGTCGCCTTGCGGCGCCTCCAGGACCACCTTCTCCTGGCTTGGAACCTGTTGGGACGCCACCGCGGCGTCGTCCGTAGGATGGGGGGAGGTAGCCGTCGGAAGCGAATTCATGTCCGATGAATCCAGGGAACCGCTCGACGACACGTCGAGCCGGTCTTTGGGTGGACTGCATAAATGTGTTCGACGTAAGGAAAAGCTGTGCAATGGGGGAATACTATGAATCACGCTGGTATCCGGATACTTACGATCTCGCCAGGGGCTTGGCCCTGTGCGGCCACTCCTCTTCGCCGTCGTCGACATTGGTGGAGTAGTCCGGAGGAGGGGTCTTCCCCTTCTTGGACCCTTCGGCCTCCCCAGTTGGGGCGGCCTTCCTTTTCTTCCCTCCCCCCGCTGGAGGGGGAGAGGTCTCTTCTTCCTCCTCCTCATCTTCATGGGAGGAGTGCGCCTTGGAGTTGTCGGATGATGAATCCGACACCTCCTGGCGCCGGGCACTCTTTCGAGTCCCCATGGACTTCTTCTTGGCCTTCTTCTCCGGCACCACATAGGGTGCCGGAACCAGCAGCTTCGCCAAGCGAGCGTCCGCTGGGCCTTTGGGCAAAGGAGCCAGACAGTTGATCTGTCTGGACGTCCCCTACCAATCCTGTCAAAGGTAAGGGAGCTTAGATCCCGCATGGAGTCAAACTATGAAAAACTAATACCCTATAAAAGGTAAAAACAGCTTACCGCATGAGCGTGACGCTGCGTGCTGAATCCGCGATCCTCGGTAGCGGATGCGGGGGCCTCGGCGCCCTTGAAAAGCACCTTCTAGGCATCTTCGTACGTCGTGTCGAAGAGCCTGCTAAGAGTTCGGTGCCGCACCGGGTCGAACTCCCATAGGTTGAAAGCCCGTTGTTGACACGGGAGGATCCGGCAGATGAGCATAACCTGGACTACATTGACAAGTTTGAGCTTCTTGTCCACCAGGGTTTGGACGCATGTTTGGAGTCCGGTCAGCTCTCCTTTTTTACCCCACGATAGACCCGTCTCTTTCCAGGAGGCGAGCCGCGTAGGGCGTCCGGATCAGAACTCGGGGGTTGTGACCCATTCAGGACGCGCGGCTCGGTGATGTAAAACCACCCCGACTGCCACCCCTTTAGGGACTCCACGAAGGAACCCTCGAGCCATAGGACATTGGGCATCTTGCCCACCATGGCGCCTCCGCACTCCGCCTGGGTGCCGCGCACCACCTTCGGCTTGACATTGAAAGTCTTGGGCCATAGGCCGAAATGGGGGCGGATGCAGAAGAAAACCTCGCACACGACGATAAACGCCGAGATGTTGAGGACAAAGTTCGGTGCCAGATCGTGGAAATCCAGGCCATACTAGAACATGAGCCCCCGGACAAATGGGTGGAGAGGGAAGCCCAGTCCGCGGAGGAAATGGGGAGGAACACCACCCTCTCATGGGGCCTAGGGGTGGGGATGAGCTGCCCCTCTTCGGGAAGCCGGTGCGCAATGTCGTTAGACAAGTATCCGGCCTTCCTCAGTTTTTTGATGTGTCCCTCCGTGACGGAGGAGACCATCCACTTGCCTCCCGCTCCGGACATGGCTGGAGAAGGTTGAGGTGGGGTGTGCGGACTTGGGCGCTGGAGCTCGAGTGCGCGGAAATGGATAGGCAAAGGAGGAAGAAGGCGTGGATGAAAAGGTGGATCCTTATCCCCTTATATGGGCGGACGCGACTATGCGTCCCCACCAGCCTGGTAAAACTTGCTTATCTCCGAAGCGTCGTAATCAATGGCGCGGTTTGGTTACCCATGCCCGTATTGATGAGAATCCCGGAATAAGGGGACACGATCTCTGCTTTGACAAGACGTGCCAAGGAAACCGCCTCGCTAAACGCGCTGAGGTGGAACAGTAAAACGATTCGAATAAAGACTTGGCCGTGGTGTGATGTCACGCTACAGAATACGTCAGCAGATTAGATTTGTGTAAATATTATTCTCTCTATGGCAATATGTGGAAACTTATTTTGCAGAGCCGGACACTACCTTTGTGTTCAAAATCTTCTATGAAGTACTTGGAGGAGGAACCCGCCTTGCAATGCCGAAGACAATCTGCGCGCCGGACTCGTCGTCATTGAAGCCTGGTTCAGGGGCTACTGAGGGAGTCCTGGATTAGGGGGTGTCCAGATAGCCGGACTATACCTTCGGCCGGACTCCTGGACTATGAAGATACAAGATTGAAGACTTCGTCCTGTGTCCGGAAGGGACTTTCCTTGGCGTGGAAGGCAAGCTTGGCGATATGGATATGTAGATCTCCTACCATTGTAACCGACTCTGTGTAACCCTAGCCCTCTCCGTTGTCTATATAAACCGGAGGGTTTTAGTCCATAGGAAGAAGAACAACAATCATACCATAGGCTAGCTTCTAGGGTTTAGCCTCTCTGATCTCGTGGTAGATCTACTCTTGTACTACCCATATCATCAATATTAATCAAGTAGGACGTAGGGTTTTACCTCCATCTGTAGCGACCCGACCCGAATGGATCAAGTCTACTGTGCTCCAGTGTCATCCCTGGATCAGTAATGCTGACACCACACAGTACATCGAAGGATTTATAGCAGAGTGGCAATCACACACTTATTACATCGTTGTCTCAAAGAGAACTTATTACAATAAATATGGCTTAAGGCCATCTAATAACGATAACAGCGGAAGACTCGGAAGATAAATGGGTCCATTAACTCCAACGGCAGCACTGAGTATAGAACCACGACCTAAAAGCACCTTACTCGTCGTCTGAAAAGTCTGCAACATGAAAGTTGCAGCCCGAAAATGGGTCAGCACATGGAATATGCTGGCAATGTAACACATAGAGAGTAATGGAATGAAACAGCTATACTATATGCATATATGGCTGGTGGAAAGCTCTATGGTTACAGTTTTGCGTAAAGCCAGTTTTTCCCTACTGCAAAGGAATAAATTTATTTAACTATCATGGTAGTCGTTAAACATCAAGAATGGTTGACAGCATTCCGATCCCAATTAAGTAATTAAAACCCATTAATATTAATTAGAGTAACATGTTGAGATTCACACGATATTCAAGTACTAGATACTCAAGTTGTCCATAACCGGGGCCACGGATAATCATGATTAGTTTGTTACACTCTGCAGAGGTTTGCGCACTTTTCCCCACAAGACTCGATCGCCTCCGTTTGGTTTCTCGCACTACATGGTGTTTGAGAAGACGGATGACCGAGACACAGTCTTTCAGAAGCGCTAGCACCTTACATGTGGGTAGACCGGTACACCTACTTTCCCCTACATCTGCTAGTCTACCCGTAAGAGTTCGCACGACTTAATCAACTATGCCAGAGCCCAATAATGGCTTGTGGCTGCACACGGAAGTTACTAGCAATGAATGATCTTATGATCCCTTTGAGCCTGGGTGGCGGTCCGAAATAAAAACAGGCAAGTCCCGATAGCCATCAGGTGCCTCAATCCACCCAGATGTGTATTTAAGTTGCCACCTTAAGTAAACCATTAAAATTAACAAACCTCACCATCTGTCATGGATATCGCTTCACCCAATCCACGTCTACTAGCATAGCATGGCATAATAAGCAAAACGTAGAAGTAACCCAAAGGTTCATAATAATACAGGTGATAGGTACTACCTCATCTATCTCCCGTCACAATTTAATTAGATCCTAATCATGCCAATGTGAAGAGCATTGATCTAATCAATAAAACTGGGTTGTAAGAAAAGGTATGATCAAGTGTTCCTTTGCCTTGCTGATGATCCGCGAGACTAGGGTCGAAGTAAACAGCGGCTCAATCCGGGTGATCTTATCGCAGACAAACAACAAGCACACAATAAGTACTCATCTAATGCACAGGTAAAACTTGAAACAAGAGAACGAACCAGAAAGTTCAACTTAAGAACTCCGGTTGCAAAGAAAGAAAGAACCGACGATGGAAAAACAAAACGGCGGAGAAAACAAACTAGGTTCTAGCAAGTTGAAAACTAGGTCAAAATTTTTACTGTAACCAAAGGCTGTTCAAGTTGATTAGATCGGAACGGCGGTTTCGAACGAACTCCAGGCGCTTGAATCACCTTGATTCCGATAAACGAGCGGGAAAGAAAAGACTAGAACGAGAATCGGATCTAGATCACGATCGCGGAATAAATCCGACGAAAAGAAAGAGACGAACGGTTAAACGAACGGGCGTCATTACCCGGGAAAAATCAGTGATCACATTCGTTGAGACGAATGGTCCGAAAGAAGAATGAAAAACCGATCTAGGGTTTCAGAAGAAAACCGAACAAAGCCAGAAGAAAAAACCGGAAGAAAAAAAGAGAGAACACGGAACGGTTTTCTAGAAGAAAAACCGAACCGAGGAAAAGAAAGAGGTGGCGCGGCTACCTCGGGAGGCGAGGCTCCGGGCGGCGGCTAGGGCGGCGCGGCGGCTTAAGGCGGCAGCGGCGGCGGGCCTTGGGTGGTGGAGGAAAAGAGAGGGGGGGTGGGAGTATATATACTATAGGAGGGGGGTGTGACTTGCCAAGGGCAAGGGGGGGCCGGCGGCCTAGAGTCCCGCTGGGACTCGGCTTCGCGCGAGGGGCTGGGGGCGGTGGCGGCTGGCTGGGCCTTGGCCCGGCTGGCCTGGCGCGCGGGAGCTGCTCCTTTTTTTTAAATCGGTTTCGCGCGCAGAAAAACAAAAGAAAAACTATCTAAAACGAACTCCGAAAAATCTAAAGTAAATTTTCCCTGACTCCTAAAATGAGTCGAACAAAATGAACTTTACTCCAGGCCTAGAATGCAATTTTCGAAAACGCGCATTTTTCCCTATCCAAATAAAATGCAAATAAAACTCTGGCAAAACCAAAATTTGATTTATTCATTAAATCTTCATTTTTCCTAACTTTGGGAAAGTCATATTATTCCCTCTCTCATATTTTTGATATCGGAAAAATTATTGAAGATGAAATAAATAAATCAAATGATCCTCTTTTCAAATTTGAGAAAACCCTCAAATATGAAAATAACGAAATCTCCAACTCTCTCCAAGGTCCTTGAGTTGCGTGAAATTTCTAGGATCAACCAAAATGCAAGAAAATATGATATGCATGATGATCTAGTGTATAACATTCCAAATTGAAAATTTGGGATGTTACAAACCTACCCCCCTTAAGATGAATCTCGCCCTCGAGATTCGGGTTGGCTAGAAAATAGGTGAGGGTGGTCCTTGAGCAATTCTTCTTCTCTTTCCCAGGTGGCTTCATCCTCTGAGTGGTGGTTCCACTGAACTTTGCAAAACTTGATAACCTTGCTGCGGGTAACTCTGCTGGCATAATCGAGAATCTTGACTGGCTTCTCCTCATACGTTAAGTCATCCTTCAATTGAATTGCTTCGAGTGGCACTGTATCTCTTAGCGGTACCTCCGCCATCTCGGCATGACATTTCTTCAGCTGAGAAACATGGAATACATCATGAACTCCTGACAGCCCCTCTGGTAATTCCAACTTATAAGCGACTTCTCCCATACGTTGCAAGATCTTGTATGGTCCAACGAAACGCGGTGCTAACTTTCCCTTAACTCCAAAGCGCTTAACTCCTCGAAGTGGGGATACTCGAAGGTAAACTCTGTCTCCGGTTTCGTAGACTGTCTCCTTGCGTTTAGAATCCGCGTAGCTCTTCTGCCTGGACTGGGCTACCTTGAGCCTATCGCGAATCAACTTAACTTTCCGTTCAGACTCCTTAATCAAATCTGGTCCAAAGAATTGATGGTCTCCAACTTCGTCCCACGACAACAGTGTCCTGCACCTCCTTCCGTATAAAGCTTCGAAAGGTGCCATCTTCAAACTGGTTTGATAGCTATTGTTGTAGGAAAACTCCGCATACGGCAAGTTATCGTCCCAACTAGATCCATAATCTAGTGCACAAGCTCTCAGCATATCTTCCAAAATCTGATTGACTCTCTCGGTCTGTCCATCTGTCTGCGGATGAAAAGCTGTGCTGAACTCTAATCTGGTTCCTAAAGTTTCATGCAACTGATTCCAAAACTTTGAGGTAAATTGGGTTCCTCTGTCTGATACGATACTCCTCGGAACTCCATGCAAACAAATGATCCTAGTCATGTATATCTTTGCCAACTTAGCGCTGGTGTAAGTGGTCTTAACTGGAATGAAATGTGCTACCTTCGTCAAACGATCAACTACTACCCATATTGAATCGTAGCCTGCCTTTGTCCTGGGTAGTCCCGTGATAAAATCCATGCCTATCTTATCCCACTTCCATTCGGGTATCGGCAATGGTTGTAACAATCCTGCTGGCTTCTGATGCTCTGCCTTTACTCTCTGACATACGTCAGAAACTGCTACATATGCTGCAATATCCTTCTTCATTCCGGTCCACCAGAATGTTTCCTTTAAATCCAAATACATCTTGGTATTCCCAGGGTGAATCGAGTACGGTGAATCATGTGCCTCTTGCAAAATCAACTTCCTGATCTCCGGGTCATTTGGCACATAAACACGGTCCTCAAACCATAAGGTATCGTGCTCATCCTCACGAAATCCCTTTGCTTTTCCTTCGCTCAATTTCTCTTTTATAGCAGCAATCTCCTTGTCAGATTTCTGAGCTTCTCTGATCTTATCCATCAATGTTGACTGAATCTCCAATGCTGCTACATAGCCTCTCGGAACTATTTCCAAACATAGCTCACGAAGGTTTTCTGCTAACTCCTTGGGTATTTTCCCCGTCACTAGGGTGTTGACATGGCTCTTAGGGCTCAATGTGTCAGCTACCACATTAGCTTTTTCGGGATGGTAATGCAATCTCATGTCATAATCCTTGATGAGCTCCAACCATCTCCTTTGTCTGAGGTTCAACTCCTTCTGCGTGAAAATGTACTTCAAACTCTTGTGATCCGTGTACACCTCATAATGATTTCCAATGAGGAAATGTCTCCACATCTTCAATGCATGCACTACGGCTGCTAACTCCAAATCATGCGTGGCATAATTCAACTCATGAGGCTTTAGTTGCCGTGAAGCATATGAAACAACTCTTCCTTCCTGCATAAGCACTGCTCCAAGTCCTCGACGTGAAGCGTCGCAATACACCTCATAATCCTTGGTCTGATCTGGCAAAATCAATACTGGTGAGGTGACCAAATGTTTCTTCAACTCCTGGAAACTAGCCTCACACTCCTCAGTCCATTTGAACTTAGTATCCTTCTTCAACAATTCCATCATAGGCTTCGCAATCTTTGAGAAATTCTCAATGAATCTCTGGTAGTATCCTGCGAGTCCAAGAAAACTCCGGATCTCTCCAACTGTCGTTGGTGATTCCCATTCGGTTACTGTCTCAACCTTAGTGGGGTCAACTGCTATACCTTCTCCGGATATAACGTGTCCGAGGAATCCAACTTCCTTCAACCAAAACTCACATTTGCTGAATTTGGCTTATAACTGATGTTCCCTTAGTTTCTCTAAAACCAAACACAAATGTTCCTTATGCTCCTCTTCATTCTTTGAATAAACCAGAATGTCATCAATGAACACTACGACAAACTTATCCAAAAACTCCATAAACACTTTGTTCATCAGGTTCATAAAATAGGCAGGTGCATTAGTCAATCCAAATGACATAACGGTATACTCATACAGTCCATATCTCGTGGTGAATGTTGTCTTAGGTATGTCCTGCTCTCGAATCTTCAACTGATGGTACCCTGATCGCAAATCGATCTTGGAAAACACTTTAGCTCCTTGCAACCGATCAAACAGATCGTTGATCATTGGTAGTGGGTACTTGTTCTTGATGGTTACTTCATTCAATCCCCGATAATCTACAACCATCCTTAATGATCCAACCTTCTTTTCCACTAGAAGTACGGGTGATCCCCAAGGCGAAGAACTTGGGCGAATGTAACCTTTGTCTCATAACTCCATAATCTGATTCTTAATTTCCACCAAATCCTTTGTTGGCATCCTATATTGTCTCTTCGATATTGGCCCAGTGCCTGGCAATAGCTCAATCAAAAACTCAATGTCTCTATCCACGTCTACTAGCATAGCATGGCATAATAAGCAAACGTAGAAGTAACTCCCAAAGGTTTCATAATAAACAGGTAATAGGTACTACCTCATATACTTCCCATCCCACAATTTAATTAGATCCTAATCATGCAATGTGAGAGTATTGATCTAATGCAATAAAACATGGGTTGTAGAAAAGGTATGATCAAAGTGTTACTTGCCTTGCTGATGATCCGCGAGACCTAGGGTTTCGAAGTAACAGGCGGCGCTATCCGGGTGATCTATCGCAGACAAACAACAAGCACACAATAAGTACTCATCTAATGCACGGGTAAAACTCGAACAAGAGAACGAACCAGAAAGTTCAACTTAAGAACTCCGGTTGCAAAGAAAGAACGAACCGAACAAAGAAACGGAAAAAAAAATGGCGGAAGAAAAACAACTCGGTTCTAGCAAGTTGAAACTAGGTCAAATTTTACCATAGCATAAACTTATTTAAGTTGATTAGATGGAACGGCGGTTTCGAAATGAAACTCCAGGCGCTTGAATCACCTGATTCCGATAAACGAGCGAGAAGATAAACTAGAACGAAGATCGGATCTGAGATCGCGATCGTGGAATAAATCCGACGAAAAGAAAGAGATGAATGGTTAAACGAACGGGCGTCGTTAACCGAGAAAATCGGTGATCACGTTCGTTGAGACGAACGGTCCGGCGAACGGTCCAAAGGCAACTAAATCGGAAAAGAAAACGAATCCGATCTAGGGTTTCGGAGAAGAAAACTGAAACGAAAAACCGATCTAGAAAACAAATCAGAAGAGAAGAAAAGAATCGGAATGATTAGAAGAAACGATCTGAGGAAAAGAGACGCGGGGCAACCTCCGGCGAGGGGCTCCGGCGGCGTGGCGTAGGGCGGCGGCGGCGTGGGCAAGGTGCGGCGGCGGCGCTAGGGCACAAGGGCGGCAGCGCGGGTGTGGGGTGGCGCGGCGGCGGTGTAGGGCGCGAGGTGGGGTGCGGTGGAGGGCTTGGGGCTTGGGGCTTGGGGTTCGATTTGATTTGATGGGTTTAGAGGGGGGGTGTTGGGGTATTTATATTGGGAGGGAGGAGACTTGGGGTAGGGGGCAAGAAAAAGAGAAGGAAAGGAAAACGAAACAAGGAAAGGGGGCTAGCCTAGAGTCCAACCGGACTCGGCTAGGGCGAGGCGAGGGCGGCGGCCTGCGCCTGGCGCACGCGCGCAGGGAGGCTGGGGCGGTGGCCGGCTGGCTGGGCCTTTGGCCCGGCTGGCCTGGCGGGAGGCTCCTTTTTTTTAACTGGTTTTCGCGCGCGCGCGCAGAAAACAAAAGAAAAAGAAACTAAACGAACTCCGAAAAACCTAAAGTAAATTTTCCCCGACTCCAAAAAATGAGTCGAACAAAATGAACTTTACTCCAGGCCTAGAATGCAATTTTCGAAAACGCGCATTTTTCCCTATCCAAATAAAATGCAAATAAAACTCCAGCAAAACCAAAATTTGATTTATTCATTAAATCTTCATTTTTCCTAACTTTGGGAAAGTCATATTATTCCCTCTCTCATATTTTCGATATCGGAAAAATTATTGAAGATGAAATAAATAAATCAAATGATCCTCTTTCCAAATTTGACAAAACCCTCAAATATGAAAATAACGAAATCTCCAACTCTCTCCAAGGTCCTTTGAGTTGCGTGAAATTTCTAGGATCAACCAAAATGCAAGAAAATATGATATGCATGATGATCTAGTGTATAACATTCCAAATTGAAAATTTGGGTGTTACATTGTTGAGAGAACTTGCACTAGTGAAAGTATGAACCCTAGGCCTTGTTTCAACGCATTGCAATACCGTTTTCGCTCACTTTTATCATTATTACCTTGCTGTTTTTATATTTTCAGATTACAAAAACCTATGTCTACCATCCATATCGCATTTGTATCACCATCTCTTCGCCGAACTAGTGCACCTATACAATTTACTATTGTATTGGGTGTGTTAGGGACACAAGAGACTCTTTGTTATTTTATTGTAGGGTTGTTTGAGAGATACCATCTTCATCGTATGCCTCCCACGGATTGATAAACCTTAGGTCATCCACTTGAGGGAAATTTTCTACTGTCCTACAAACCTCTGCACTTGGAGGCCCAACAACGTTACAAGAAGAAGGTTGTGTAGTAGACATCAGGGGCCGTCGCACTCGTCGGTCCGGCGGAGGTCATTGTGGTGCTGTTCGACAATGACGCGCGTGTCTCCTCTCCGCCTATCCTCCGGGGCTCATTGTTGGCCTGGACGTGCTCAAGGGTCAGAAGAGGCCATCAAGATGTCGTCGGGGGCCTGATTCTGTTGCGCTCGTGTTGGCTGCCATGGCGGGGACTGCATCGTGGGGGTGGCCCCTTATGTACGGTCAGCAACGTGAGTTGTTGCTGTCGCTTGGGGAGGTCGCGATGGGCCAACTCGCCGTGAGCCCCCAGCTTTGGTGAAACCAAGCAGACTTTGGATGGTGGCACGCCATTCGTCCATCTACTCGGCCGCTGGCGGAAACCTCAGCAGCAGTTGAGCCCACGCCATGGCCTCCGAAGTTGTACTTGGCATGGATGATGATGAAGTCGATCGCACCATCCCTCGGCTCCTGACGGTGCCAGCGGCGGCAGCACTGTGCCCCCGCTGCTGCAGCGGGGCGACCACCTGGATGTGGTGTGGCGAAGGCGCTCGAGGGGCAGCGGCTCCGTCGGGCGCAGTGCTACCTCTTGAGCACTTGCGTTGGTTTTCCCTTGAAGAGGAAAGGGTGATGCAGCAAAGTAGCGTAAGTATTTCCCTCAGTTTTTGAGAACCAAGGTATCAATCCAATAGGAGGCCACGCATGAGTCCCTCGCACCTACACAAACAAATAAATCCTCGCAACCAACGCGATAAGGGGTTGTCAATCCCTACACGGTCACTTCCGAGAGTGAGATCTGATAGATATGATAAGATAATATTTTTGGTATTTTTATGATAAAGATGCAAAGTAAAATAAATGGCATAGGAAATAACTAAGTATTGGAAGATTAATATGATAGAAAATAGACCCGGGGGCCACAGGTTTCACTAGTGGCTTCTCTCAAGAGCATAAGTATTTACGGTGGGTGGACAAATTACTGTTGAGCAATTGACAGAATTGAGCATAGTTATGAGAATATCTAGGTATGATCATGTATATAGGCATCACGTCCGACACAAGTAGACCGACTCCTGCCTGCATCTACTACTATTACTCCACACATCGACCGCAATACAGCATGCATCTAGAGTATTAAGTTCAAGAGAACAGATTAACACTTTAAGCAAGATGACATGATGTAGAGGGATAAACTCATGCAATATGATATAAACTCCATCTTGTTATCCTCGATGGCAACAATACAATACGTGCCATGCTGCCCCTACTGTCACTGGGAAAGGACACCGCAAGATTGAACCCAAAGCTAAGCACTTCTCCCATTGCAAGAAAGATCAATCTAGTAGGCCAAACCAAACTGATAATTCGAAGAGACTTGCAAAGGTAACCAATCATACATAAAAGAATTCAGAGAAGATTCAAATATTGTTCATAGATAAACTTGATCATAAACCCACAATTCATCGGTCTGAATAAACACACCGCAAAAAGAAGATTACATCAAATAGATCTCCACAAGGGAGGGGGAGAACTTTGTATTGAGATCCAAAAAGAGAGAAGAAGCCATCTAGCTAAAAACTATGGACCCGTAGGTCTGAGGTAAACTACTCACACTTCATCGGAGAGGCTATGGTGTTGATGTAGAAGCCCTCCGTGATCGATGCCCCCTCCGGTGGAGCTCCGGGACAGGCCCCAAGATGGGATCTCGTGGATACAGAAAGTTACGGCGGTGGAATTAGGGTTTTGGCTCCGTATATGGTAGTTTGGGGGTACGTAGGTATATATAGGAGGAAGGAGTACATCGGTGGAGCAACAGGGGGCCCACGAGGGTGGAGGGCATGCCTGGGGGGTAGGCGCGCCCCCCTACCTCGTGGCCTCCTGGTTGATGTCTTGACATAGGGTCCAAGTCCTCTAGATCACGTTCGTTTCGAAAATCATGTTCCCGAAGGTTTCATTCCGTTTGGACTCCATTTGATATTCTTTTTCTACGAAACTCTAAAATAGGCAAAAAAAACAATTCTGGGCTGGGCCTCTGATTAATAGGTTAGTCCCAAAAATAATATAAAAGTGTATAATAAAGCCCAATAATGTCCAAAACAGAATATAATATAGCATGGAACAATCAAAAATTATAGATACGTTGGAGACGTATCAAGCATCCCCAAGCTTAATTCTTGCTTGTCCTCGAGTAGGTAAATGATAAAAACAGAATTTTTGATGTGGAATGCTACTTGGCATAATTTCAATGTAATTCTTCTTAATTGTGGTATGAATATTCAGATCCGAAAGATTCAAGATAAAAGTTTAATATTGACATAAAAATAATAATACTTCAAGCATACTAACTAAGCAATTATGTCCTCTAAAAATAACATGGCCAAAGAAAGTTCATCCCTACAAAATCATATAGTATCATATAGTTTAGTCATGCTCCATTTTCGTCACACAAGAATACTCTCATCGTGCACAACCCCGATGACAAGCCAAGCAATTGTTTCATACTTTTGGTGTTCTCAAACTTTTTCAACCTTCACGCAATACATAAGCGTGAGCCATGGATATAGCACTATGGGTGGAATAGAATATAATGATGGGGGTTATTTGGAGAAGACAAAAAGGGAGAAAGTCTCACATCAACGAGGATAATCAATGAGCTATGGAGATGCCCATCAATTGATGTTAATGCAAGGAGTAGGGATTTCCATGCAACGGATGCACTAGAACTATAAATATATGAAAGCTCAACAAAATAAACTAAGTGGGTGTGCATCCAACTTGCTTGCTCACGAAGACCTAGGGCATTTGAGGAAGCCCATTGTTGGAATATACAAGCCAAGTTCTATAATGAAAAGTTCCCACTAGTATATGAAAGTGACAAAACAAAAGACTCTCTATCATGAAGATTATGGTGCTACATTGAAGCACAAGTGTGGTAAAAAGGATAGTAACATTGTCCCCTCTCTCTTTTTCTCTCATTTTTTTGGGCCTTCTCTTTTTTATGGCCTTTCTCCTTTTTTTATTTCTCCTCACTTGAGACAATGATCTAGAAAATGATGATCATCACACTTGTATTTATTTACAACTCAATGATTACAACTCGATACTAGAACAAAGTATGACTCTATATGAATGCCTCCGGTGGTGTACCGGGATATGCAATGAACCAAGAGTGACATGTATGAAAGGATTATGAATGGTGGCTTCGCCACAAATAATATGTCAACTACATGATCATGCAAAGCAATATGACAATGATGAACGTGTCATGATAGACGGAATGGTGGAAAGTAGCATGGCAATATATCTCGGAATGGCTATGGGAATGCCATAATAGGTAGGTATGGTGGATGTTTTGAGGAAGATATAAGGAGGTTTATGTGTGAAAGAGTGTATCATATCATGGGGTTTGGATGCACCGGCGAAGTTTGCACCAACTCTCAGTGTGAGAAAGGGCAATGCACGGTACCGAAGAGGCTAGCAATGATGGGAAGGTGAGAGTGCGTATAATCCATGGACTCAACATTAGTCATAAAGAACTCACATACTTATTGTAAAAATCTACAAGTCATCAAAAACCAAGCACTACGTGCATGCTCCTAGGGGGATAGATTGGTAGGAAAAGACCATCGCTCGACCCTGACCGCCACTCAAAAGGAAGACAATCAAAGAACACCTCATGTTTCAAATTTGTTACATAATGTTTACCATATGTGCATGCTATGGGACTTGCAAACTTCAACACATGTATTTTTCAAATTCACAACTACTCAACTAGCACAACTTTGATATCACTACCTCCATGTCTCAAAACAATCATCAAGCATCAAACTTCTCTTAGTATTCAACACACTCATAAGAAAGTTTTTACTAGTCTTGAGTACCTAGCATATTAGGATTATTTAAGTAAATTACCATGCTATGTAAGACTCTCAAAATAATCTAAGTGAAGCATGAGAGAATAATAGTTTCTATAAAAAATCCACCGACGTGCTCTAATAAAATATAAGTGAAGCACTAGAGCAAAAACTATATAACTCAAAAGATATAAGTGAAGCACATAGAGTATTCTAATAATTTCCGAATCATGTGTGTCTCTCTCAAAAGGTGTGTACAGCAAGGATGATTGTGGTAAAATGTTAAAGAAAAGCCTCAAATCATACAAGACGCTCCAAGCAAAACACATATCATGTGGTGAATAAAAATATTGCTCCAAGTAAAGTTACCGATGGAAGTAGACAAAAGAGGGGATGCCTTCCGGGGCATCCCCAAGCTTTGTATTTTAGGTGTCCTTAGATTATCTTGGGGTGCCATGGGCATCCCCAAGCTTAGGCTCTTCACACTCCTTGTTCCATAATCCATCAAATCTTTCACCCAAAACTTGAAAACTTCACAACACAAAACTTAAAGTAGAAAATCTCGTGAGCTCCGTTAGCGAAAGAAAACAAAACACCACTTCAAGGTACTGTAATGAACTCATTCTTTATTTATATTGGTGTTAAACCTACTGTATTCCAACTTCTCTATGGTTTATATGTTGGGCAACGTAGTAATTGCAAAAAAATTCCTATGCACACGCAAGATCATGGTGATGCATAGCAACGAGAGGGGAGAGTGTTGTCCATGTACCCTTGTAGACCGAAAGCGAAAGCGTTAGCACAACATGGTTGATGTAGTCGTACGTCTTCACGACCCGACCGATCAAGTACCGAACGCATGACACCTCCAAGTTCAGCACACGTTCAGCCCAATGATGTCCCTCGAACTCCGATCCAGCCAAGTGTTGAGGGAGAGTTTCGTCAGCACAACGCAGGGCTTCGCCTAAGCACCGCTACAGTATTATCGAGGTGGACTATGGTGGAGGGCGCCACCACACATGGCTAAAAGATCAAATCAATTGTTGTGTGTATGTGGTGCCCCCAT
The DNA here is from genome assembly GCF_003073215.2 of Triticum urartu. Classification (NCBI taxonomy): domain Eukaryota; kingdom Viridiplantae; phylum Streptophyta; class Magnoliopsida; order Poales; family Poaceae; genus Triticum; species Triticum urartu. Next base: position 311,678,256 of record NC_053025.1, read on the forward strand.
GTCCCCGTATATAAAGGAGCAAGGGGGGAGGTGCGGCCGACCAGGAGGAGGCGCGCCAGGAGGAGTCCTACTCCCACCGGGAGTAGGACTCACTCCCTTCCTTGTTGGATTAGGAGAAGGGGGAAGAGAAGGCAGAGAGGAAGGTGTAACGCCCCGAGACCGTTGTACCAGGTGTCCTCTAGTTATTCACTGTTGTTGCCTTGTCATTCGCTTGCATGTTGCATCTTACCATGTCATCATGTGCATTGCATCATCATGTTTTCAAAACTTGCATCCGTCCGGGTTCCTCCAGTTCCGTCCGTTGTCCGTTCTGAGCCCAGACACACTTGCACGCGCCCACGGCATGTCTGAAATATTATTTTATAAGTGGCCAGAAAATGTTCTCGGAATGGGATGAGAGTTGACGTGTGGTCTTATTATAGTGTAGATAGACCGCCTATCAAATTTCATCGCATTCGGAGTTCGTTTGATAGCCCAACCGTTAAACAATAGCGGCATTATAGCCGGGCACACGTCGGACGTTTTCGGTCTCCGAAAACCTTGCCGGGCTGCATTTCCGTCTCTCTCTTCTCTGCCGGAGACCTATCCTACACAACCTAGGCCCGGCCTACCCCCCTCTTTGCACAGTGCATCAACCCCTCGCGCGTGTCCGAAACTGTCCCGGACCCGACCCGGACAGTCGTTACCGTTGTGTCCGGATCATCCCCAAACGTCTGCAAAACATCACCATTTTCATTTTTGGACTCCCTAGCTATTTTATCCGGAATCATCCGATTGCGATCGTAAGGTCGAGATAACCCCTAACCTAATCCGTGATGTATATTTATAGTCCACCCCTAGTCTAATTTCAGACCAAATCCCTAAATTCTAGGGATCCTCCCAGCCGCCGCTGCCGCACTCATTCCCCAACATCGGGATCCCCATCGCTCGAACCAAATCCATCTCCTCCTCGTTTTCACCACAAACCCAACCAGCGAGCTCCTCCTCCTCTCGATCCATCCCCACGCCCCTCCGCGGTTGGGCCCGAGCAGGATCACCCAGAGTCGCACCTCATCCGTGAGCAGCTCTGCCGCCATCAGGCCAGGACCTCCCATCGCCCGCAGCCTCCTCAGACTGTTTTGGATCGGGAGAAGGGCTCCCAGGTCTCTCAATCCGGGAGGCCTAGCCTCCCATCGCTCGCCGGCGCCTCAACCAGGCTAGGACCCCGTCGCCCTGCCCTTCTCCTTCCTCCCTTCGTCTCCTCCTCTCATCTTCCTCGTTCTTCTCCAGCAACAGGTGCTCCTTGTGCCATGGATGCCGCCATGGAGGCCGACCTTCTCCACCGCACTATGATGACCTCCCACTCCCGGCACCCCTTCCTCAACCACGCCTGCAACCCCTGCCTCACTCGCTCCGCAAGCCTCGTCGCGGGTTAACCGCGTCCGCTGCCATGGACGTCCTCGTCGAGCCGTCGCCGCATTGGGCTCCACCGGCCAATTCCACCAGGGCCTCAGACATGGCGTGCCCTCCTCCATGCGCTGCCCTGCCGGACCTCTCCTGCAGCCCGAGCTCCTCTCCCTCGCGCGCCAAGTTCGCCGGCGTCGCTCTCCTGCATCGCCGCTGCCTTCGCTTGTCTCGCCGTCGCCAAGTCCATGTCGCCGCCCTGCTTCCCCTGCTTCGAGCGGGACGGGACGACGCGTCCCTGCTCCTCGCGTTGACCGCGCCGCGGCCCAACTACTTCCATGCCTCTCCAGCTAGATCCCGAGGCCCAGCAGCGCCCGGCCTGCTTCTTCCACCAACCGGGCCAAGCCCCAGCGTGAGCACCACCCCTTCCACTGTTGGGCCAGCCAATTTCGACCCATAAGGGGTTTTTTCCAGATCTGCGATTTTAGCAATTTTCCAGAGAGTGCCAGTTTTACAGAAAAGCCCCCCTAGTTCATGCATTTAATAACTCACTAACCGTGCATCGGATTAAAACAATTCATATATGAAAAATGCTTAGAATTGTGTCTAGTTTCATAATATCCAACTTTTAACCATGTTTAAAATGTTTAAACTACTGTTTGCATTTATTTTCCATATTGCCATGTTAAAATGATTTAATGCATAACTAAATAACCGCAACTCGGAATTTAATAATCTTTATATGTAAATGGGGTGGATAAATGCCTAGTTTAACATGGTGTACTTGTTTTGCAAGTTTAATAACTCTAAAATTGTGTTTAGGGAAAAACAGTACCAAACCTTAAAATATGCATATGGGGTTTTACCGGAATTGTTGTTGTTGTTTCCGGCCTCATTTAAACTTGCTTAAATGTGTAGTTTTCTTTTGCCTCACCTCTTGCCATGTTTAACAACATTTAAATTTGTTGAGTACCTAACCGAGAGTGAACAAAATAATTGATGTGGTGTTCCGTCAATATGCAACTTGTTGCATATTGAGCTCCACTTAATTTGTAGGATTGCTTGTGCACTTTTGCCATGACATGCTTCATTAAACCGGACATGCATTATACTTGCTTGTGCATCATGCCATGTTCATGTGTTGGTTGTTTACTATGTTGTTTGCTTCTTTCCGGGTTGCTCCTCGCGTTAGCTTCGGTTTCGTTCCGGAGTTGTGAGTTTTGGTTCGACTACGTCCGCTTTGTCTTCTTCGTGGACTCGTTCTTCTTCCTTGCGGGATCTCAGGCAAGATGACCATACCCTCGAAATCACTTCTATCTTTGCTTGCTAGTTGCTCTCTCTTTTGCTATGCCTATGTTGCGATACCTACCACTTGCTTATCATGCCTCCCAAATTGTTGAACCAAGCCTCTAACCCACCTTGTCCTAGAAAACCGTTGTTTGGCTATGTTACCGCTTTGCTCAGCCCCTCTTATAGCGTTGTTAGTTGCAGGTGAAGATTGAAGTTTGTTCTTTGTTGGAACATGAAGATGTTGTTCCTTGTTGGAACATGTTTACTTGTTGGGATATCACAATATCTCTTATTTAATTAATGCATCTATATACTTGGTAAAGGGTGGAAGGCTCGGCCTTATACCTGGTGTTTTGTTCCACTCTTGCCGCCCTAGTTTCCGTCATATCGGTGTTATGTTCCCGGATTTTGCGTTCCTTACGCAGTTGGGTTATAATGGGAACCCCTTGACAGTTCGCTTTGAATAAAACTCCTCCAGCAAGGCCCAACCTTGGTTTTACCATTCGCCACCTAGCCTTTTTCCCTTGGGTTAGGCCAGCCCAAGGGTCATCTTTATTTTTAACCCCCCCGGGCCAGTGCTTGTCTAAGTGTTGGTCCGAACTGAGTAGACTGCGGGGCTACCTCGGGGAAACTTGAGGGCTGGTTTTACTCGTAGGATGTCTCATCCGGTGTTGCCCTTAGAATGAGATATGTGCAGCTCCTTTCAGGATGTCGGCGCATCGGGCGGTCTTGCTGGACTTGTTTTACCATTGTTGAGGATGTCTTATAACCGGGATTCCGAGTCTGATCGGGTCTTCCCGCTAGAAGGAATATCCTTCGTTGACCGTGAGAGCTTGTGATGGGCTAAGTTGGGACACCCCTGCAGGGATTTGAACTTTCGAAAGCCGTGCCCGCGGTTATGGGTAGATGGGAATTTGTTAATGTCCGGTTGTAGAAAACCTGAAGTTGACCTTAATTAAAATACATCAACCACGTGTGTAACCGTGATGGTCTCTTTCCGGCGGAGTCCGGGAAGTGAACACGGTGTTGGAGTAATGCTTGACGTAAGTTGTTCTAGGATCACTTCTTGATCATAGTTGTTTGACCGTGCTTTTGCCTTCTCTTCTCGCTCTCATTTGCGTATGTTAGCCACCTTACATGCTAGTCGCTTGCTGCAGCTCCACCTCATACCTTTTACCCTTCCTATAAGATTAAATAGTCTTGATCGCGAGGGTGTGAGAGTGTTGAGTCCCCGTGACTCACAGATACTTCCAAAACCAGCTTGCAGGTGCCGCTGAACCGTGCAGATGACGCAATCAAGCTCAGGAGGAGCTCGATGAAGATCTTGTCCTTTATGTTGTTTCGTTCTAGTTGATCAGTAGTGGAGCCCAGTTGGGGTCGATCAGGGATCTGTGTAGCTTTTGGGGTAGTCTTCTTTTATTTTGGTTCCGTAGTCGGACCTTGATTGTATTTGGATGATGTAATGCTTTATTCATGTAATTGTGTGAAGTGGCGTTTGTAAGCCAACTATGTATCTCTTTCCCTTATGTATTACATGGGTTGTGTGAAGATTACCTCACTTGCGACCTTGCTTTCAATGCAGTTATGCCTCTAAGTCGTGCTTCAACACGTGGGAGATATAGCCGCATCGAGGGCGTTTCAAGTTGGTATCAGAGCCTTCCCCAACCTTAGGAGCCCCCTGCTTGATCGTATCGCTGGCGTTATTGAGTCTAGAAATGTTTTGAGTCTTTTAGGAATTATATATATCGGAGAGTTAGGAATTCTTTTTACTCCTTAGTCCCTTCGTCGCTCTGGTGAGGCATCCTGGCGTAGGGTTTTGACTCTTCTCTTCTCAAATTTCACTAAAAAAATTTAGGATCACGCGGGTATCTTGGAATTGTTCCGATGGTTTTGTGACGAGAACATTGTTCTTGGTGCCTCCTAACATTTAGGGGTTGTGGCAGTGTCCCGGGGAGTTGAGCTCCGAGGTGTTGTCATCACAATTTTATCGTTGCAGTTCTGGAATACCTGAGTTTAGGTTCGCCGACATCGAAAATCTCTTTTATGCAGTTTTTGGTGAGATAACCTCGACGCCACCCAGTACTGGGGCGGGAGTTCGGGAGTATTGCCATAACTCGTATAACGGATGCTTTTCGAAGGTTGAGGTAAATGATTTCCGAAGGTTTCTTGGTTATGTGTTGAAGGATGGATACAGCTGGATGTAGGATTTGCTAGTTTGGGTGAGATATTATGCTTCCCCTGTATCCCCAACACCTGATTGCATAACTGGAAAATTTTGGGAGTTTATAAGTGGGAATTCAAGTAGCTCTTAGGATATCTTTCCGACAGATGTATGATATGAAATTGGGGTTCGACGTCTAGTGGTCCGCCTATTCATGGTTGGTTTTACAGTGGTCTCGTTGTGTCTTAAAGAGTCCTTGGCTATGCCGACTCGAGGACGCTTCGTATGTCATGTGCACTGCCTTGTACATGATGGTGCTGTACGATCGAGCCCGTGTAGGCCCCACCACGAAAACTTCGGACGAAATCTCTATCATATGTTTGTTCCGGCTTATTCTGCAAGCCAATCCATTGTTTTGTTTTGAGTTGTGGTATTCGAGTTGCTTCAGAGACAAATGTGGATTCCATCCCTTTTCTAAGCGGTGTTCTCATATTTCTATGTGAATACTAATCCTTCATGATAATCGAGATTGTCATGTTAATCCTTTTCAACCGGTGTGCTTCTCTTCAAGTGGATCCGATCATTTTAACATCGCAAGATCACCTCTCAGTTTTTCCCAATGTTGTCTGTTTCATCCGTCCCCAAGTTGCCTTTGTTTTTCCCACCCTCCCACCCTTTTTCTTCAAGGATTCAGATTTCTGAATCAAGTATCCTTTTATTCATGTGAAGTCTCTCTATTCTTTTCCTTCATGTTCTTACCCGGTGATTCTCAAGAAGATACTAACGGAACCTCAAGTTCGTCATTCTTCATTCTTTTCATCTCCGGTGGTTTCAAGTCAAGCTTTGTGGATCATATCCTTTTCCTCGTTTCAAATGCCTTCTCATACCGGTGCACCTCATAATCATTCACTTCTCGCCATTCAGTTGTTCTGGAGTGCTAAAGATATCTCAGAAGATTCACGTTTCCATTCCCGATTCGTTCAAGTTATTTTGAGGATGTTTATCTCATTCAAGCCTTTTAATTCAACCGTTGCATTCTCTCTTCTAAATCGTTCTACGGTGTTTCTTTTGAGTGGGCCCTAACCCACAGGTCTTTTCCCAGGATCTTACCTGACTCTTCTATTTTCCCGGAGCCTCCATCAAATTCTTTTCAAAGTTTGACGTAAGAATGAATTTTCATTAGTCAAATGTCTTCTCCAAGATCTGTCAAATTCTTTTCATCGTTGGTTCAACCTTTCTAATTTTTCATTCCAGAGTGCCTCTACAATTATTGGTGGTGTTTATCGTCGTCATTCTCAGATTTTGAAGATCGAAGAAGAATTTTTTCCTCCATATCATATCCGTTCTCATGAAGATTCTCAGTTCTAGCTTGATGCCATCCTCGCATAATTGTTTGTGAGTATTCTTTTCACCCATCCGGAGCAATTCAGGAGTCTTTTCAGTTTGTGCCTCTGAAGGCCATCATTTCGGATTTATTCATTCTCAGCTTTCAGCTCTCTTTCTCTAAATCTTACCAGCGCATCATTCAAGTATTCTCTTATCAGCTCGTGATCTCTTTGTTCTCATGTATCTAAATCCCCTCTAGCTTCTTTGTTCATTTTCAATTCTTCCCGGTGTTTCGTTATCTTTTATTCGTTCATTTGCAATTCCTATGGTGGTTCGTTCAAGATTCTTCTTCCTTCATGTATCATATCAATTTATTCGTTGTTTCAATCCTACCGGTGGTTCGTTGAAGACCTTTCCAAGTTGGCGCTATATCTATCTTAATTCTTTCTACGAGAATAAGTAGTATGACAAAATCCGTTGATTGTCATCAATTTAAATTGGTCAAGGATACGCATAACGTAATTCTTATTCTTGTTCATCCAAGCGATTAATTCATTATTCCAGAGGTGCATCAACTTCTTGATTCCAATTGTGTTCAGCTTTTTCTTTCCCCGGAGTTTCAAGATCTCTCTTTTATGTCATCGCAAGCTTCATCTAATCATTTCAAGGCTTCAACCTTATTCTTTTCATCCTTCACTTCTTTGTGATCATTCTTTTAACTGGAGTTCTTCATGAAGGTTCTACATGATGGTTCATCAAGGATTTATATTCCTTCTCCAAGTGTTCATTGAGGTTCTTTTCTAAGGAGCTCAAGCATTCTTCATCTTGCAATCCGGAGTGCAATTCTTCCTTCCGTATCATTGGAGGTGGCATTATGTCATTCTCGATAATTTGAGTTCATGTTTCATGATTCACATGTTGTCAAGGATGAGATATTTTAAATCCATCAATCTCGTCATTTGAGTTATCTTGGGTTATATTTCACCTAAAGCCTTCCCTAAGGATTTTGCTATTAATGGTGATAATATATGATCCAAGTTCTTCATCTATCCTCCCGGTGAAATAATTTTCTCGCCTCCTTGGTCATACCAATCCAATTCTTTTCCCGTGAGTGGCAGTTTGTCACCTCATAATTTGACATGTATTCCATAAGACCATATCAAGCTTATTCTTTTCGTTGTTGGTAATCCAACAACTACATTCGAGAATATGTTGTAAGCGTGCTCTCCCAAGATTTTGTTTCCTCGTTCATTCCATTCCATTCTTACTTTTGTTCCGGAGGTATTGCGATGTTGCCCTCTTCAACCCAGCTACTTGTTTTGTCAAGATCATTTTCCTTTCCTTTGCTTATCCATTTAACCGGAGTGCTGTCTAAAATCGTTCTTACCCCTTGTGCCATTCTTTCAATAGTTCCGGAGGCAGTGTGTTGTTGATTTCATCAAGTATCTTCTCATCTTATCAAGTTCTTATTCAATTCTTTCCATTTGCAGTCGGAGTGCTATCCAAATTATATCATTCTTTTCCCTTCTCTATATTGTTTCAACCGGAGTGTTATGTCTATCATTCCTCTTCTAGCCGGAGTCTTCATCCAAGTGCTTTCGTTTTGCCAAGCTCCTATTCTTTACCTTTCTTTTCCACCCGGAGTGTTGTCGTAATTGATACTTATCGTTACTTGTGCATCTCGTTCTACTGGAGTGCTTGCATGTACTTCTTGTCCATTGCAATCCTTGTCTTTTGTCTTTCAACCTCCAAGGTTCTCGTAATGTGCCTTGTTCCTCTTTTACAACGGAGTGTTTCCAACTTTGTTCATCTTCGTTGTATTCTTTTCTCGAAGTTGCTCAACCTTTTCAAGGTTCTTTGGGCTCACTCATTCGTCAAAGAAGCAACTTAGTTTTACCTCTCCTCTTTCTCTTCCATTTTTCCCTCCGGGGCCATTCTAGATCTCGGGACAAGATCCTCTCGTAGTGGTGGAGTGTTGTAACGCCCCGAGACCGTTGTACCAGGTGTTCTCCAGTTATTCGCTGTTGTTGCCTTGTCATTCGCTTGCGTGTTGCATCTTACCATGTCATCATGTGCATTGCATCATCATGTTTTCAAAACTTGCATCCGTCCGGGTTCCCCCAGTTCCATCCGTTGTCCGTTCTGAGCCCAGACACACTAGCACGCGCCCACGGCACGTCTGAAATATTATTTTATAAGTGGCCGGAAAATGTTCTCGGAATGGGATGAGAGTTGACGTGTGGTCTTATTATAGTGTAGATAGACCGCCTATCAAGTTTCATCGCATTCGGAGTTCGTTTGATAGCCCAACCGTTAAACTATAGCGGCATTATAGCCGGGCACACGTCGGACGTTTTCGGTCTCTGAAAACCTTGTCGGGCTGCATTTCCATCTCTCTCTTCTTTGCCTGAGACCTATCCTACACAACCTAGGCCCAACCTACCCCCCTCTTTGCACAGTGCATCGACCCCTCGCGCGTGTCCGAAACTGTCCCTAACCCGACCCGGACAGTCGTTACCGTTGTGTCCGGATCATCCCCAAACGTCTGCAAAACATCACCGTTTTCTTTTTTGGACTCCCTAGCTATTTTATCCGGAATCCTCCGATTGCGATCGTAGGGTCGAGATAGCCCTTAACCTAATCCGTGATGTATATTTATAGTCCACCCCAAGTCTAATTTCAGACCAAATCCCTAAATTCTAGGGATCCTCCCAGCTGCCGCCGCCGCACTCATTCCCCAACATCGGGATCCCCGTCGCTCAAACCAAATCCATCTCCTCCTCGTTTTCACCACAAACCCAACCAGCGAGCTCCTCCTCCTCTCGATCCATCCCCACGCCCCTCCGCGGTTGGGCCCGAGCAGGATCACCCAAAGCCGCAGCTCGTCCGTGAGCAGCTCTGCCGCCATCAGGCCAGGACCTCCCATCGCCCGCAGCCTCCTCAGACTGTTTTGGATCGGGAGAAGGGCTCCCAGGTCTCTCAATCCGGGAGGCCTAGCCTCCCATCGCTCGCCGGCGCCTCAACCAGGCTAGGACCCCGTCGCCCTGCCCTTCTCCTTCCTCCCTTCGTCTCCTCCTCTCATCTTCCTCGTTCTTCTCCAGCAACAGGTGCTCCTTGTGCCATGGATGCCGCCATGGAGGCCGACCTTCTCCACCGCACTATGATGACCTCCCACTCCCGGCACCCCTTCCTCAACCACGCCTGCAACCCCTGCCTCACTCGCTCCGCAAGCCTCGTCGCGGGTTAACCGCGTCCGCTGCCATGGACGTCCTCGTCGAGCTGTCGCCGCATTGGGCTCCACCGGCCAATTCCACTAGGGCCTCAGACATGGCGTGCCCTCCTCCATGCGCTGCCCTGCCGGACCTCTCCTGCAGCCCGAGCTCCTCTCCCTCACGCGCCAAGTTCGCCGGCGTCGCTCTCCTGCATCGCTGCTGCCTTCGCTTGTCTCGCCGTCGCCAAGTCCATGTCGCCGCCCTGCTTCCCCTGCTTCGAGCAGGACGGGACGACGCGTCCCTGCTCCTCCCGTTGACCGCGCCGCGGCCCAACTACTTCCATGCCTCTCCAGCTAGATCCCGAGGCCCAGCAGCGCCCGTCCTGCTTCTTCCACCAACCGGGCCAAGCCCCAGCGTGAGCACCACCCCTTCCACTGTTGGGCCAGCCAATTTCGACGTATAAGGGGTTTTTTTCCAGATCTGCGATTTTAGCAATTTTCCAGAGAGTGCCAGTTTTACAGAAAAGTCCCCCTAGTTCATGCATTTAATAACTCACTAACCGTGCATCGGATTAAAACAATTTATATATGAAAAATGCTTAGAATTGTGTCTAGTTTCATAATATCCAACTTTTAACCATGTTTAAAATGTTTAAACTACTATTTGCATTTATTTGCCATATTGCCATGTTAAAATGATTTAATGCATAACTAAATAACCGCAACTCGGAATTTAATAATCTTTATATGTAAATGGGGTGGATAAATGCCTAGTTTAACATGGTGTACTTGTTTTGCATGTTTAATAACTCTAAAATTGTGTTTAGGGAAAAACAGTACCAAACCTTAAAATATGCATATGGGGTTTTACCGGAATTGTTGTTGTTGTGTCCGGCCTCATTTAAACTTGCTTAAATGTGTAGTTTTCTTTTGCCTCACCTCTTGCCATGTTTAACAACATTTAAATTTGTTGAGTACCTAACCGAGAGTGAAGTAAATAATTGATGTGGTGTTCCGTCAATATGCAACTCGTTGCATATTGAGCTCCACTTAATTTGTAGGATTGCTTGTGCAATTTTGCCATGACATGCTTCATTAAACCGGACATGCATTATACTTGGTTGTGCATCATGCCATGTTCATGTGTTGGTTGTTTACTATGTTGTTTGCTTCTTTCCGGGTTGCTCCTCGCGTTAGCTTCAGTTTCGTTCCGGAGTTGTGAGTTTTGGTTCGACTACGTCCGCTTTGTCTTCTTCATGGATTCATTCTTCTTCCTTGAGGGATCTCAGGCAAGATGACCATACCCTCGAAATCACTTCTATCTTTGCTTGCTAGTTGCTCGCTCTTTTGCTATGCCTATGCTGCGATACCTACCACTTGCTTATCATGCATCCCATATTGTTGAAGCAAGCCTCTAACCCACCTTGTCCTAGCAAACTGTTGTTTGGCTATGTTACCGCTTTGCTCAGCCCCTCTTATAGCGTTGTTAGTTGCAGGTGAAGAGTGAAGTTTGTTCCTTGTTGGAACATGGAGATGTTGTTCCTTGTTGGAACATGTTTACTTGTTGGGATATCACAATATCTCTTATTTAATTAATGCATCTATATACTTGGTAAAGGGTGGAAGGCTTGGCCTTATGCCTGGTGTTTTGTTCCAGTCTTGCCGCCCTAGTTTCCGTCATGTCGGTGTTATGTTCCCGGATTTTGCGTTCCTTACGCGGTTGGGTTATAATGGGAACCCCTTGACAGTTCGCTTTGAATAAAACTCCTCCAGCAAGGCCCAACCTTGATTTTACCATTCGCCACCTAGCTTTTTTCCCTTGGGTTAGGCCAGCCCAAGGGTCATCTTTATTTTTAACCCCCCCAGGCCAGTTCTTGTCTAAGTGTTGGTCCGAACTGAGTAGACTGCGGGGCCACCTCGGGGAAACTTGAGGGCTGGTTTTACTCGTAGGATGTCTCATCCGGTGTTGCCCTGAGAACGAGATATGTGCAGCTCCTTTCAGGATGTCGGCGCATCGGGCGGTCTTGCTGGACTTGTTTTACCATTGTTGAGGATGTCTTGTAACCGGGATTCCGAGTCTGATCGGGTCTTCCCGCTAAAAGGAATATCCTTCGTTGACCGTGAGAGCTTGTGATGGGCTAAGTTGGGACACCCCTGCAGGGATTTGAACTTTTGAAAGACGTGCCCGCAGTTATGGGCAGATGGGAATTTGTTAATGTCTGGTTGTAGAAAACCTGAAGTTGACCTTAATTAAAATACATCAACCGCGTGTGTAACCGTGACGGTCTCTTTCCGACGGAGTCCGGGAAGTGAACACAGTGTTGGAGTAATGCTTGACGTAGGTTGTTCTAGGATCACTTCTTGATCATAGTTGTTCGACCATGCTTTTGCCTTCTCTTCTCGCTCTCATTTGCGTATGTTAGCCACCTTACATGCTAGTCGCTTGCTGCAGCTCCACCTCATACCTTTTACCCTTCCTATAAGCTTAAATAGTCTTGATCGCGAGGGTGTGAGAGTGCTGAGTCCCCGTGACTCACAGATACTTCCAAAACCAGCTTGCAGGTGCCGTTGAACCATGCAGATTATGCAATCAAGCTCGAGAGGAGCTCGATGAAGATCTTGTCCTTTATGTTGTTTCGCTCTAGTTGATCAGTAGTGGAGCCCAGTTGGGGTCGACCGGGGATCTGTGTAGCTTTTGGGGTAGTCTTCTTTTATTTTGGTTTCGTAGTCGGACCTTGATATTATTTGGATGATGTAATGCTTTATTCATGTAATTGTGTGAAGTGGCGATCGTAAGACAACTATGTATCTCTTTCCCTTATGTATTACATGGGTTGTGTGAAGATTACCTCACTTGTGCCATTGCTTTCAATGCGGTTATGCCTCTAAGTCGTGCTTCGAGACGTGGGAGATATAGCCGCATCGAGGGTGTTTCAGAAGGAAAGGGGGGCGCCACCCCCTCTCCTTGTCCTATTCGGACTAGAGGGGGAGGGGCGCGCGGCCCTACCCTAGCCGCCTCTCCTCTTCTCCACTAAGGCCCACTATGGCCCATTAAGCCCCGGGGGGTTCCGGTAACCCCTCGGTACTCCGGTAAAATCCCGATTTCACCCGGAAATTTCCGATATCCAAATATAGGCTTCCAATATATCAATCTTCATGTATCGACCATTTTGATACTCCTCTTCATGTCCATGATCACATCCGGGACTCGGAACAACCCTCGGTACATCAAAACTCCTAAACTCATAATATAACCGTCATCGAAACTTTAAGCGTGCGGACCCTACGGGTTCGAGAACTATGTAGACATGACCGAGACACGTCTACGGTCAATAACCAATAGCGGAACCTGGATGCTCATATTGGTTCCCACATATTCTGCGAAGATCTTTATTGGTCAGACCGCATAACAATATATGTTATTCCCTTTGTCATCAGTATGTTACTTGCCCGAGATTCGATCGTCGGTATCTCAATACCTAGTTCAATCTCATTGCCGGCAAGTCTGTTTGCTTGTTTCGTAATACATCATCCCGCAACTAACTCATTAGGTGCAATGCTTGCAAGGCTTAAGTGATATGCATTACTGGGTGGGCCTAGAGATACCTCTCCGACAATCGGAGTGACAAATCCTAATCTCGAAATATGCCAACCCAACAAGTACCTTCGGAGACACCTGTAGAGCACCTTTATAATCACATAGTTACATTGTGACGTTTGGTAGCACACAAAGTGTTCCTCCGGTAAACGGGAGTTGCATAATCTCATAGTCATAGGAACATGTATAAGTCATGAAGAAAGCAATAGCAACATACTAAACGATCGAGTGCTAAGCTAAAGGAATGAGTCAAGTCAATCACATCATTCTCCTAATGATGTGATCCCGTTAATCAAATGACAACTCATTTCTATGGCTAGGAAACATAACCATATTTGATCAACGAGCTACTCAAGTAGAGGCATACTAGTGACACTCTGTTTGTCTATGTATTCACACAAGTATTATGTTTCTAGTTAATACAATTCTAGCATGAATAATAAACATTTATCATGATATAAGGAAATAAATAATAACTTTATTATTTCCTCTAGGGCATATTTCCTTCATTATAAACTATTTTACTAGCCATAGATTCATCAAAATAAGCAAACAACACACGAAAAACAGAATCTGTAAAAAACAGAACAGTTTGTGGTAATCTGTAGCTAACGCAAGATCTGGAACCCCAAAAATTCTAAAATAAATTGCTGGACGTGAGTAAATTATCTATTAATCATCTGCAAAAAGAATTAACTAAATAGGACTTTCCAAATAAAAATAGCAGCGATTCTCGTGAGCGCTAAAGTTTCTGTTTTTTACAGCAAGATTAAAAAGACTTTCCCCAAGTCTTCCCAACGGTTCTACTTGGCACAACACTAATTAAACACAAAAAACACAACCAAAACAGAGGCTGGATTAATTATTTATTACTAAACAGGAGCAAAAGGCAAGGATAGATCTAGGTATTGTCATCTTTGGTAGGCAATCCATAAGTGGCTCTCATAATAGATTCATATGGTAATTTTATTTTCTTTCTAGGAAATTGTTCCATGCCTTTCCTTAACGGAAATTGGAATCTAACATTTCCTTCCTTCATATCAATAATTGCACCGATCGTTCTAAGGAAAGGTCTACCAAGAATAATAGGACATGAAGGATTGCAAATTTTAATAGTAGGTTCTAAGGAAAGGTCTACCAAGAATAATCGGAATCGAGGAAACACTAGCATCCAAATCACACAAAGCATAGCATTCATGATCTTTAATTTAAATTTTAATAGTAGGTTCCCACTCATCATAAAGTTTTATAGGGATAGAAACTTCCAACTCAAGTTTTTCTTCATACGATTGCATCAAAGCATCAACGATATATTTAGTAAAAGATTTATTTTGACTATAAGCATGAGGAGAATTTAGCACGGATTGCAACAAGGAAATACAATCTATCAAAGAGCAATTATCATAATTAAATTCCTTGAAATCCAAAATAGTGGGTTCATCTCTACTCCTAATGTCTCAGTTGGTAGGTCGCGTTCCGGGTTTTATTTTCGTCCCACCTCACCTGGTCTTTTTTGGTACTTCTTTGGTACTTCCTCCCACCTCCCTCTCAGCCGCGAAAAACCAAGGAAAACCCCGTGATCGAGTCCCGCACACGCCCAACCTCCCGTCTCACGCTAAGCCGCATAGAACCAAAAAAAACCTCAAGACGAGTCCCCCGCCCGCCCCCACGCACTCCAGGCCCTAACATCCCGTCGCACCAAGACAGACGAACCAAAAAAATCTACGAATAGTCCGCCGGTTATTTTTCGCTGGTTTTTATTTCGCCTCACCACTTTCATTGGTTTTATTTCGCTGGTTTTATTTCGTCTCCCTCCCACCTGTCTTTTCGCTTCACCACCCACATACACCCATCAGATTAGTTACCATAAAAAAATCACAATCAATCAAGTATTGATGATCAGATTAGTTACCATATAAAAAATAAATCGCAATCAATCAAGTATTGATGGGATATTTTCTTATATTGATGTGATTTCCCCCTTTTATCATCAATCGTCTCTACTGCCTAAAAAATGCGTAGCTTTCCTTTTTGCTTCACCACCCACATAAACCCATCAGATTAGTTACCATATAAAAAATAAATCGCAATCAATCAAGTATTGATGATCGGATTAGTTACCGTATAAAAAATAAATCGCAATCAATCAAGTATTGATGGGATATTTCCTTATATTGATGTGATTTTCCCTTTCTTATCATCAATCATCTCTACTGACTAAAAAAATGCGTAGCTTTCCTTTTCGCTTCAACACCCACATAAACCCATCAGATTAGTTACCATATAAAAAATAAATCACAATCAATCAAGTATTGATGATCAGATTAGTTACCATATAAAAAATAAATCGCAATCAATCAAGTATTGATGGGATATTTTCTTATATTGATGTGATTTTGCGTAGCCCTACTTATCACCTAATTTTATCCGCTTGGTTTAGGAAGTGCACATAGGTAGGTGAACATATTTTGTAGCTCTTTCGGATGTAAAAGCATATGTTGCATAAGAAATTATTATCTTCCAAGCATACTCACATTTCACTAACAAATAGGGGGAGGTTCAGACTTCAGAGCAATGATAAAAAGGTTTATTCCTCACTCTTTTGTTGGAATTTTAGTTCCAAGTTAACATGATTTCTTATCCGCTTCATAAGTCATGCATCTACTTAATTAGGTGATAAGTAGGGCTATTATGGGGTTTGTTTAAACTCCAGCATAAGGAATTCTTGTTTAAGAAAAAAGACTTTTGGCTTCTTTAATTACAAATTGATTGCAACATCGTGTTAGTATGTGATTTCTCACATCTGGTTGTAATATTTGTGAAGACGTGCATTGCACGTGCACTTGGAAGCGGGCCCGTGGCCCGCGCCGGACGGCGCCGACGCTGACCTGGGCCACCTCCTCCACGTATTCTTGGAGCTGTGGCTGGATGATTTACATGAAATTAATTCCCTCAGTTCTGGTGGCAAATATAATACACATAATCCATATTGTTATGCACTAGTGTGTGTGTGTGTGAAATAGATGGATTATGGTCCCGTACCCAATAAGATGGATATGTGTGTGTGTTAGAGAGAGGGAGAGGGGGAGAGAGAGTGAGGAAGAGGGAGGGAGTGTGTGTGTGTGAGGATTTGATGGTAAAAAAGGTCGCCAATGACGTAATATTGAACTCTTTAAGTTAACGTGGCCCCGTTGCAACGCACAGGCATTCTTCTAGTTAATATTTAAAGTTTTGACTTCTTCAATCCCACTTTTAACAATTTTAGCATCAAGATCTAAAGACGCCGAATTCTTAGAATGTCGTCTAGGTAAAGGTGGATCATATTCAGTCCCATCATTATCAAGATTTATATTGCAAAACAAAGATTTAATAGGGGACACTGCAATAACTTTTAGATCTTCATCTTTATTATCATGGAAACTAGAAGAACGCGCTTTTATAAAGCAATCTTTCTTAGCACGCATCCTAGCGGTTCTTTCTTTGCACTCATCAATGGAAATTCTCATGGCTTTGAGAGACTCATTGATATCATGCTTAGGAGGATTATATCTAAGTTTCAAAGAATCAACATCAAGAGAAATTCTATCAATGTTCCTAGCCAACTCATCAATCTTAAGCAATTTTTCTTCAATCAAAGCATTGAAATTCTTTTGCAAAGTAATAAATTCTTTAATATTAGATTCAAAATCAGAGGGCATCTTATTATAATTTCCATAAGAATTTTTGTAGGAATTACCATAATTATTAGTGGAATTACTAGGATACGGCCTAGGATTAAAGTTTCCTCTATACGCGTTGTTACCAAAATTATTCCTACCAACAAAATTCACATCCATAGATTCATTATTATTCTCAATCAAAGTAGACAAAGGCATATCATTAGGATCAGAAGAAACACTTTTATTAGCAAATAATTTCATAAGTTCATCCATCTTTCCACTCAAAACATTAATTTCTTCTATCGCATGCACTTTTTTATTAGTAGATCTTTCAGTGTGCCATTGAGAATAATTAACCAAAATATTATCTAGGAGTTTAGTTGCTTCTCCTAAAGTGATTTCCATAAAAGTGCCTCCCGCGGCCGAATCTAAAAGATTTCTAGAAGCAAAATTCAATCCGGCATAAAAATTTTGTATAATCATCCACAAGTTCAAACCATGAGTAGGGCAATTATGTATCATTAATTTCATCCTCTCCCAAGCTTGTGCAACATGTTCATGATCAAGTTGCTTAAAATTCATAATATTGTTTCTAAGAGAGATGATCTTAGCGGGAGGAAAATACTTAGAGATAAAAGCATCTTTGCACTTATTCCACGAATCAATACTATTTTTAGGCAAAGACAAAAACCAAGCTTTAGCACGATCTCTAAGCGAAAAAGGAAATAGCTTCAATTTAACAATATCATTATCCACATCTTTCTAATTTTGCATATCACACAAATCGACGAAGCTATTTAGATGGGTAGCGACATTTTCACTAGGAAGGCCGGCGAATTGATCTTTCATGACAAGATTCAACAAAGCAGCATCTATTTCACAAGATTCAGTATCGGTAAGAGGAGCAACCGGAGTGCTAAGGAAATCATTGTTTTTGGTATTGGTAAAGTCACACAATTTAGTATTATCTTGAGCCATCGTGACAAGCAAGCAATCCAACACATGAGCAAACAAGAGACGGGCAAAAAGAGACAAACGAAGAAAGAGAGGGAGGATGGAGAGAGAGAGGTAAAAATAAAACGGCAAGGGTGTAGTGGGGGAGAGGAAAACGAGAGGCAAATAGCAAATAATGTAATGCGGGAGATAAGGGTTTGTGATGGGTACTTGGTGTGTTGACTTTTGCGTAGACCTCCCCGGCAACGGCGCCAGAAATCCTTGTTGCTACCTCTTGAGCACTTGCGTTGGTTTTCCCTTGAAGAGGAAAGGGTGATGCAGCAAAGTAGCGTAAGTATTTCCCTTAGTTTTTGAGAACCAAGATATCAATCCAGTAGGAGGCCACGCGCGAGTCCCTCGCACCTACACAAACAAATAAATGCTCGCAACCAACGCGATAAGGGGTTGTCAATCCCTACACGGTCACTTACGAGAGTGAGATCTGATAGATATGATAAGATAATCTTTTGGTATTTTTATGATAAAGATGCAAAGTAAAATAAATGGCAAAGGAAATAACTAAGTATTGGAAGATTAATATGATATAAAATAGACTCGGGGGCCATAGGTTTCACTAGTGGCTTCTCTCAAGAGCATAAGTATTCACGGTGGGTGAACAAATTACTGTTGAGCAATTGACAGAATTGAGCATAGTTATGAGAATATCTAGGTATGATCATGTATATAGGCATCATGTCCGAGACAAGTAGACCGACTCCTGCCTGCATCTACTACTATTACTCCACATATCGACCGCTATCCAGCATGCATCTAGAGTATTAAGTTCAAGAGAACATAGTAACGCTTTAAGCAAGATGACATGATGTAGAGGGATAAACTCTTGCAATATGATATAAAACCCATCTTGTTATCCTTGATGGCAACAATACAATATGTGCCTTGCTGCCCCTACTGTCACTGGGAAAGGACACCGCAAGATTGAACCCAAAGCTAAGTACTTCTCCCATTGCAAGAAAGATCAATCTAGTAGGCCAAACCAAACTGATAATTCGAAGAGACTTGCAAAGATAATCAATCATACATAAAAGAATTCAAAGAAGATTCAAATATTGTTCATAGATAAACTTGATTCTAAACCCACAATTCATCGGTCTCAACAAACACACCGCAAAAAGAAGATTACATCGAATAGATCTCCACAAGAGAGGGGGAGAACTTTGTATTGAGATCCAAAAAGAGGGAAGAAGTCATCTAGCTAATAACTGTGGACCCATAGGTCTGAGGTAAACTACTCACACTTCATCGGAGAGGCTATAGTGTGGATGTAGAAGCCCTCCATGATCGATGCCCCCTCTGGAGGAGCTCCGGAACAGGCCCCAAGATGGGATCTCGTGGATACAGAAAGTTACAGTGGTGGAATTAGGGTTTTAGCTCTGTATCTAGTAGTTTAGGGGTACGTAGGTATATATAGGAGGAAGGAGTACGTTGATGGAGCAACAGGGGGCCCACGAGGGTGGAGGGAGCGCCTGGGGGGGTAGGCGCGCCCCCTACCTCGTGGCCTCCTGGTTGATGTCTTGACGTAGGGTCCAAGTCCTCTGGATCACGTTCGTTCCGAAAATCATGTTCCCGAAGGTTTCATTTCATTTGGACTCCGTTTGATATTCTTTTTCTGCGAAACTCTGAAATAGGCAAAAACATCAATTCTAGGCTAGGCCTCCGGTTAATAGGTTAGTCTGAAAAATAATATAAAATTGTACAATAAAGACCAATAATGTCCAAAATAGAATGTAATAAAGGATGGAACAATAAAAAATTATAGATACATTGGAGACGTATCACGCAGCGGCTTGGTCGACACGTCCCGGGGGAGGTGCACGCGCTGCGGCCGCACCTGTGGTGGGAGCGGCCAGAGGGCGGCGATTCGCCCCGGTCCACGCGCCGTTGTTGCGGCTGTGCCTGTCGACGGGAGAGAGGGGCACAGATGGAGTAACCCCTTCACCCGTACCTTGGGGAGCATGGCCATTGGGGTGTTGCTGATGCTGCTCTCCTTCGATGTCTCCTGCTCCCGCGTCGGCCGCGGGGGAAGTGGTGACAGCGCCACCTGCTCCGACCACATCCCCAGCAGCGTCTGCGTCCTCATGTGTCTCCGCACCTCCCGCGGCGTTAGAGGCCACAGGCGGTGGAGCCTTCGAGGTGGATGGTTGAGCTGAAGGACCATGTTTCTTCTTGGGAGCCATGGTCGACAGTGCCGTCAAAGATGGAGATCGTGATGAAGATGATGCGCTACACACGCCTTCAGGTTCGCGCAAGCGATCCCACTACCAGGCGTGCCAAAGATGTTGTGGGAAACCACGGCTACCTATGGGCCCAGAAGGCCCCTTGCTGGTTCGCCAGGGGGATGTCGTGTTGCACAAAGAGCAGACGAGCGTGGGGCAGCACGGCATATATCACACAATTTTACCCAGGTTCGGGCCACTGTGAGGCATAAAACCCTACTCCTACTTTGGTGGATTGATGAAGGAAAGGTGGTGGTGGAGCGTAGTACACTTGCCCGGCAGGGGTTGCCTCAGGGCGGCAGTGGCTACGCGCATATGAGGGTGTGAGTTATCCAACCTTCTAACCCCTTCTATGGCTGCAATGGGCCTCCTTTTATAGATCAAGGGGTTACCACGATGGAAAAGTAGTCATTATGCATTGATAAGATAGCAAACAGTGCTATCATACCTAACTTTGCGGGCTGACAGGGCCCATTAAATGCACCGCTCAACGTCACATCGTTGGTTGCCCGGCAAGGCTTGCCGGGCCATCTTGCCAGCTCCACGCCTGCTTGCTTGACACATTGCAGGACGGGTGTCATCTGCAGGTATTTCCTGTAGAGAGAGGTTGCCATGTGGCGAATGGCTGCCACTTAGTCACTCTGTAGCTTGACACCACACTGATCGATGACGTGGGTCATGCAGGAGTGGTTGGTGAGGTGGTCTCGTCTCCGTGAGTCCCGGCAGGTCCTGCCGGGATGTCTTCTTGCAGGGGTGGCCTTGCCACTTGCCAAGCTCGCCTGTCTGGCAAAGGGGGCCCTTCTCTCGATGGTATCTTTGCTTCTCTAGCTTGATCTTGGTCCCTTTGATCTATATGTTGGTCCTTCGAATCTCTTAGTCCCTTGTACTCTAACTTGGGCTCGTGCTTCAATCTTGCTACCGTGCTTATGCACAGTTTGGGCAACAGACCGAGGGTTTGTTGCACCGACATAATGTAGTAACTAACGGTATATCTTGTAAATAATTTATTGGAAAAAATTCCGATTAGTTTTGTACCGTTAAAAGATTCACCAATCTTTCAAGCTATAACATCCTCCCACTTATTCTTTTGACAAAAAACCCTTTTCCGTGACAAACATTTTGTCATTCAGGAATTTCAATGGGATAAATCATATAAACCTACAATTCAACTATTATCTAGTTAAATAATGTTCATATCTCATATGATTTCATTTAACAAGATCTATACGTGGTTTTCTATTTCAGTGTATATTTCACTGTCTCAGTTATACCGCGATTATAAATAGCAGATAGAATAATTCCATGATCATTCAAACAATCTTGCTAAACTTATGACTTTAGGTCTATTTCTTCAAATGAAGAATCACAATATTGATATGTCTCCGTCGTATCTACTTTTCCAAACAATTTTGACCTTGTTTTGGACTCTAACTTGCTTGATTTGAATGGAACTAACCCGGACTGACGCTGTTTTCAGCAGAATTACCATGGTGTTATTTATGTGCAGAAAACAAACGTTCTCGGAATGACCTGAAACTTCATGGAGCAACTTTTTGGAAAATATAAAAAATACCTGCAAAAGATGAAGGCCAGGGGGCCCACCACCTGTCCACGAGGGTGGGGGGCGCGCCTGAGCCCCTAGGGCGCGCCCCCCTACATCGTGGGCCCCCTAGAGCTCCTCCGACTCCAACTCCATCTCTATATATTGTGTTTCGGGGAGAAAAAATCAGAGAGAAGAATTCATCGCATTTTATGATATGGAGCCACCGCCAAGCCCTAAAACCTCTTGAGAGGGCTGATCTGGAGTCCGTTCGGGGCTCCGGAGAGGGGAATCCATCGCCATCTTCATCATCAACCATCCTTCATCACCAATTTCATGATGATCACCGCCGTGCGTGAGTAATTCCATCGTAGGCTTGCTGGACGGTGATGGGTTGGATGAGATTTATCATGTAATCGAGTTAGTTTTGTTAGGGTTTGATCCCTAGTATCCACTATGTTCTGAGATTGATGTTGCTATGACTTTGCTATGCTTAATGCTTGTCACTAGGGCCCGAGTGCCATGATTTCAGATCTGAACCTATTATGTTTTCATGAATATATGTGAGTTCTTGATCCTATCTTGCAAGTCTATAGTCACCTATTATGTGTAATGATCCGTTAACCCCAAAGTGACAATAACCGGGATACTTACCGGTGATGACCGTAGTTTGAGGAGTTCATGTATTCACTATGTGTTTTAATGCTTTGTTCCGGTACTCTATTAAAAGGAGGCCTTAATATCCCTTAGTTTCCGTAAGGACCCCGCTGCCACGGGAGGGTAGGACAAAAGATGTCATGCAAGTTCTTTTCCATAAGCACGTATGACTATATTCGGAATACATGCCTACATTACATTGATGAACTGGAGCTAGTTCTGTGTCACCCTAGGTTATGACTGTTACATGATGGACCGCATCCGACATAATTCTCCATCACCGATCCATTGCCTACGAGCTTTCCATATATTGTTCTTCGCTTATTTACTTTTCCGTTGCTATTGCTATCGTCACTACAAAATACCAAAAACATTACTTTTACGATGGTTACCTTTTTCTACCGTTACCACCACTATCATATTACTGTGCTACTAAACACTTTGCTGCAGATACTAAGTTTCCAGGTGTGGTTGAATTGACAACTCAGCTGCTAATACTTGAGAGTATTCTTTGGCTCCCCTTGTGTCGAATCAATAAATTTGGGTTGAATACTTTACCCTCGAAAATTGTTGCGATCCCCTATACTTGTGGGTTATCAAGACTATTTTCTGGCGCCGTTGCCGGGGAGCATAGCTCTATTCTTTGAGTCACTTGGGATTTATATCTGCTTATCATTATGAAGAACTTGAAAGATCCAAGAACCAAGATTTATCCCTCAACTACGAGGGGAGGTAAGGAACTGCCATCTAGCTCTACACTTGATTCACCTTCTGTTTTGAGTAAGCTTGCGACACCTAAACCTGCTTCTGCTATTCATTCTGATATGGCGCATGTTATTGATGATGCCACTTATGCAATGATACTTATGATGAAACTACTTCTATGCTTGATACTACTGTGCCACTTGGTGAATTTCTTGATGAGATATTGAAAATATTGAATCTGATAATACTGATGAAATTGATGATGAAGACTTGCCTGTTATTCCTGAGGGTTATGTTTTTGATAAAGAAGCTTCTTTAGCTATTTTAGCTTGCAAAGATAGATACGAACTCAAGAGGTTATTAGCTAAATGGAACAAGCAATCTCTAAATGCTAGAATGAAACCTGACCCTGCTTTTGCTACTTCACCTATTTGTGTTACAGATAAGAATTATGAATTCTCTGTTGATCCTGATATAATTACTTTGGTTGGATCTGATCCTTTTATGGCTATGAATCTGAAACTGTTGTGGCACATCTTACTAAATTAAATGATATAGCTACACTGTTCACTACTGATGAGAGAACTCGTTACTTCTATACCCTTCAAATATTTCCATTCTCATTAAAGGGTGATGCTAAGATATGGTTTAATTCTCTTGATCCTGGTTGTGTGCGTAGTCCCCAGGATATGATTTATTACTTCTTTGCTAAATATTTCCCTGCTCATAAGAAACAAGCTGCTTTAAGGGATATATATAATTTTGTGCAAATTGAAGAAGAGAGTCTCCCACAAGCTTGGGGGAGGCTTCTCCAATTACTTAATGCTTTGCCTGATCATCCTCTTAAGAAAAATGAAATACTTGATATCTTTTATAATGGACTAACCAATGCCTCCAGAGATTACCTGGATAGTTGTGCTGGTTCTGTTTTCAGGGAAAGAACACCGGATGAAGCTAAAATTCTATTGAATAATATGTTGACAAATGAAAATAATTGGACACCTCCGGAGCCAATTCCTGAGCCTATTCCTAAACCCACTCCGAAGAAGAGGGGTATTCTATTTCTCAGTCCTGAAGATATGCAAGAGGCAAAGAAATCTATGAAAGAAAAAGGTATTAAAGCTGAAGATGTTAAGAATTTACCTCCTATTAAAGAAATATATGGTCTTAATTTACCGCCTGTTGAAGAAACATATGATCTTAATCCTTTACCTATTGAAGAAACTCATGGTCATGATAACCCGACACAGGTAGTAAAGGTAAATTCTCTCTATAGATATGATAAAGCTGAAATCCCATTTACTAAGTTTGCTAGCTCATGCTTAGATTAGTTTGATAAATTTATGGCTAAGCAAGAAGATTTTAATGCCTATTTTGGTAGAAAATTGAAATACAATTCAAATATGCTTGAACACTTGGGTGATTATATGGTTAATGTCAAAGGTGAACTTAAACTTATTAGTAAACATGCTTCTATGGTTACCACTCAAGTAGAACAAGTACTTAAAGCTCAAAATGATTTGCTAATGAATTAAATAGTAAGAATAATGATAATGATGTTAGAGTTATGACTAGAGGTGGCAAAATGACTCAGGAACCTTTGTATCCTGAAGGCCACCCTAAGAGAATTGAGCAAGATTCTCAAAGAAATAATATAGATGCACCTAGTCCTTTTAAAAGGAAGAAAAAGAAAAATGATAGGACTTTGCATGCTTCTAGTGAACCTATTACTGAAACACCTGAGAATCCAAATGATATTTCTATTTCTGATGCTGAAACTCAATCTGGTAATGAACCTGAAACTAGTAATAATGTTATTGATAATGTTCATGATGATGCTCAACCTAGTAATGATAATGATATAGAAATAGAACCTGCTGTTGATCTTGATAACCCACAATCAAAGAATCAACGTTATGATAAGAAAGACTTTGTTGATAGGAAACATGGTAAAGAAGGAGAACCATGGGTTCAGAAACCCATGCCTTTCCCTCCCAAACCACCCAAGAAAAAGGATGATGAAGATTTTGAGCGCTTTGCTGAAATGATTAGACCTATATTTTTGCGTATGCGATTAACTGATATGCTCAGAATGAATCCTTATGCTAAGTATATGAAAGAAATTGTTACAAATAAAAGAAAGATACCGAAAGCTGAAATTTCCACCATGCTTGCTAATTATACTTTTAAGGGTGGAATACCAAAGAAACTTGGAGATCCCGGTGTACCAACTATACCATGCTCCACTAAAAGAAACAATGTTAAAACTGCTTTATGTGATCTTGGAACCGGTGTTAGTGTTATGCCTCTCTCTTTATATCGTAGACTTGATTTGAATAAGTTGACACCTACTGAAATATCTTTGCAAATGGTTGATAAGTCAACTGCTATACCTGTCGGTATTTGTGAGGATGTGCCTGTTTTAGTTGCAAATGTTACTATTTTAACGGACTTTGTTATTCTTGATATTCCCGAGGACGATAGTATGTCTATTATTCTTGGAAGACCCTTTTTGAATACTGCGGGGGCTTTATTGATTGCACTAAAGGCAACGTCACTTTTCATGTTAATGGTAATGAGCATACGGTACACTTTCCGAGGAAACAACCTCAAGTTCGTAGTATCAACTCTATTGGAAAAATTCCATCGATTATATTTGGAGGTTTTGAATTTCCTCTTCCTACTGTCAAGAAGAAATATGATATTATTATTATTGGGGATGTGCATATCCCTGTTGAGGTAACATAGTGTAATTCGAAATTTCTCCGGTTCCATGTTATTCAGAATGAGTTCGTTAACAAGACTTGATCAACCTTGTTAGTGCATTCCTTTTGATGATCATGAGATGGATGAAACTAGAAGGCACAACCTTCTGTACCCCACTTTTACTTTCTGTTATCTATATTAAATAAAATAAAAATAGTATTTTTCTGTCTGTTATCTGATTATCCATGCAATATAAAAATACCCCAAAAATCAAAGTTCTCCAAATTCCTTGAAATTTAAATATGATTTTTTTCTGGAATATTTGAGAATATTTGGCACTGAGAACACAGCAGGGAGTCAACCACCTGCCCACGAGGGTGGAGGGCGCGCCCTACCCCCTGGGCGCGCCCCCCTGCCTCATGGGCCCACGGTGGCCCTCCTCCACTTATCATTTCACGCACACACTCCTTCTTCCTCCCACAAACATGAATATCCAGCTCAAACCCGAGTCCAAGCTCATTTTGTTGCCATTTTCGATCTCCTTGCTCAAAGCACCTCTCACAAAACTTCTTGGGGAGATTGTTCCTTGGTATGTGACTCCTCCATTGGTCCAATTAGTTTTTGTTCTAGTGCTTTATTCATTGCAAATTTTTGCTGCCTAAGTGACCATGTTCTTGAGCTTGCATGTCAAATTTGTATGGTTCCAAGTAGTTTTGATGCATGATATAGGCCCTAGGCACTTGTAGGAGTAGTTGCTATCAATATTATTGAGTTTGGTTTACTTTTATTTTGAAGTTACTAAAAAAATTTAGAATTTTTCAGAGGAAGAAAAATGCTTAGGAAAATGTTCCAAGGTGGTTCCTCAAGGAAGCAAGGACCCAGGCTTGCAATGCGTGATGCTGATGAAGAGCCACCAAGAGACGCTCCAGTGCGTCCTTGTGAGTGGCCTTCTGAAGATTTTATGGATCGAGCAGGAATTAAGGAAGAATTCAATGCATATTTGTGTAACGCCGATCTTGTGAGCTTCAAGGAAGAGAAGTGCAGCCAGTATCACAATCTCACTAGTACCTTTGTGAGGAGGCAAAAGGAGGATATGTTATTACCAAAGAGGAGGCAGATGAGTACGAGAGGAGAGCGGAGGCCGCTCGTCGCCACGCTGCATCTCAGGAGGCGATAGCCGCTGCATCGCAGTACGACCCCAGCTACTATTATGGATATCCGCCAGGCCAGCCATGGCCATAGACCAACTTAGGCCAAAAGCCTAAGCTTGGGGGAGTACGTAATTCTCACCGACATTACATTTATGTTCACACACTTATTGCTAGATGTCGGTGCTCATACTTTTTCATTATATCATCCATGCTAGTTTATTTTCTTTTTTATGATTTCTTCTTGTGTGTTTAATAAACCTTAAGAAAAAACCCAAAAAATTAGTTGTAGCTTTTAATTAGTTTACTTTCCATGCCTGTAGTAGTAATTAAAAAGAAAACCCAAAAAGATTTCATGTTCTTCTTTTACTTTTTGGGAGCTCTCCCGTGTAAATAGTTTTATTTCTTTTATTTTCTTTGGGGGTCGATAGGAGAAGACCATAATTAAATTGTTGAAGTGGCTCTTGTAAGCATACTTGTTGATCTGACAAAAGAGCCCATATTGCCTTATCTTCTCCTGTTTATTGAATGCTTGCAGATTCCAGCTTAGTCCAATGCACGTGCACTATTATTATTATTCACATCGTTCGGTCGTGCAAGTGAAAGGCAATTATGACGATATATGATGGACTGGCTGAGATAAGAAAGGCTGGTATGAACTCAACCTCTTTTGTTTTTGTAAATATGATTAGTTCATCATTCCTGATTCAGCCTATTATGAATGAACATGTTTGCAATGACATCTAGAGATCATAGTTTCTTGTGCCATGCTTGATTAGCTATGAGTTATAATGGTTTACCTTGCGTGCCAACATGCTATTAAAATGGTTTTGATGTGGTATGATAGGGTGGTATCCTCCTCTGAATGATTTAAGTGACTTGACTTGGCACATGTTCACGCATGTAGTTGAAACAAAATCAACATAGCCTTCACGATATTTATGTTCATGGTGGATTATATCCTACTCATGCTTGCATTCGGTGTTGATTAATTTTAATGCATGTTCATGACTGTTGTCACTCTCTAGTTGGTCGCTTCCCAGTCTTTTGCTAGCCTTCACCTGTACTAAGAGGGAATACTGCTTGTGCATCCAAACTCCATAAACCCCAAAGTTATTCCACATGAGTCCACTATACCTACCTATATACGGTATCTACCTGCCGTTCCAAGTAAATTTGTATGTGCCAAACTCTAAACCTTCAAATAAATATCCTGTTTTGTATGCTCGAATAGCTCATGTATCAACTAGGGCTGTCCGTATCTTCCATGTTAGGCGGGTTATTCTCAAGAGGAGTGGACTCCGCTCCTCACTCACGAGATAAATGGCTGGTCACCGGGATGCCCAGTCCCATGCTTTATGAAAACTAAATCAAAACAATTGCAAACAAAACTCCCCCTGGGACTCTTGTTAGTTGGAGGCACTTGTTGTTTCGAGCAAGCCATGGATTGATGCTTGTTGGTGGAAGGGGGAGTATAAACTTTACCATTCTGTTTGGGAACCGCCTATAATGTGTGTAGCATGGAAGATATTGCCATCTCTTGGTTGTTATGTTGACAATGAAAGTATACCGCTCAAAATATTATTCACCTCTATTTCAAAACCGAGCTCTGGCACCTCTACAAATCCCTGCTTCCCTCTGCGAAGGGCCTACCTATTTACTTTTATGCCGAGTCATCATCCTCTTATTTAAAAGCACCAGTTGGAGAGCACCTATGTCATTTGCATTCATTACTGTTAGTTTACATTGAGTATGACTTGACTGCATCTCTTTTACCATGAATTACAATGTCTAGTCAGTCCTTGGTCCGTAAAGATGCTCTGCATTTATGTTTTGCAGTCTCAGAAAGGGCTAGCGAGATACCATCTTGTTATATCATATTATGATTGTTTTGAGAAAGTGTGGTCATCCAAGATTTATTATTATTGCTCGCTAGTTGATTATGCTATTGATGTGAGTAAACTTGAGACCTAAGCGTTATTGCGAATGTGGTTAGTTATAATCTTTGCTGAAAACTTGAATGCTGGCTTTACATATTTACAACAAGAAGAGAAAACAGAGTTTGTAAAAGTTTTTCTTTATCACTTTTAGTTTGTCAACTGAATTGCTTGAGGACAAGCAAAGGTTTAAGCTTGGGGGAGTTGATACGTCTCCGTCGTATCTACTTTTCCAAACACTTTTGCCCTTGTTTTGGACTCTAACTTGCATGATTTGCATGGAACTAACCCGGACTGACGCTGTTTTCAGCAGAATTACCATGGTGTTATTTATGTGCAGAAACAAACGTTCTCGGAATGACCTAAAACTTCACGGAGAAACTTTTTGGAAAATATAAAAAAATACCTGCAAAAGATGAAGGCCAGGGGGCCCACCACCTGTCCACGAGGGTGGGGGCGCGCCTGCCCCCCTAGGGCGCGCCCCCTACCTCGTGGGCCCCTTGGAGCTCCTCTGACTCCAACTCCAACTCTATATATTGTGTTTCGGGGAGAAAAAAATTAGAGAGAAGAATTCATCGCATTTTATGATACGGAGCCGCCGCCAAGCCCTAAAACCTCTCCGGAGGACTGATCTGGAGTCCGTTCGGGGCTCTAGAGAGGGGAATCCGTCGCCATCGTCATCATCAACCATCCTCCATCACCAATTTCATGATGCTCACCGCCGTGCATGAGTAATTCCATCGTAGGCTTGCTAGACGGTGATGGGTTGGATGGGATCTATCATGTAATCGAGTTAGTTTTGTTAGGGTTTGATCCCTAGTATCCACTATGTTTTGAGATTGATGTTGCTATGACTTTGCTATGCTTAATGCTTGTCACTAGGGCCCGAGTGCCATGATTTCAGATCTGAACCTATTATGTTTTCATCAATATATGAGAGTTCTTGATCCTATCTTGCAAGTCTATAGTCACCTATTATGTGTTATGATCTGTTAACCCGGGATACTTACCATTGATGACCGTAGTTTGAGGAGTTCATGTATTCACTATGTGTTAATGCTTTGTTCCGGTACTCTATTAAAAGGAGGCCTTAATATCCCTTAGTTTCCGTAAGGACCCCGCTGCCACAGGAGGGTAGGACAAAAGATGTCATGCAAGTTCTTTTCCATAAGCACGTATGACTATATTCGGAATACATGCCTACATTACATTGATGAACTGGAGCTAGTTCTGTGTCACCCTAGGTTATGACTGTTACATGATGAACCGCATCCGGCATAATTCTCCATCACCGATCCATTGCCTACGAGCTTTCCATATATTGTTCTTCGCTTATTTACTTTTTTGTTGCTATTGCTATCATCACTACAAAATACCAAAAACATTACTTTTACTACTTTTACCTTTTGCTACCGCTACCACTACTATCATATTACTTTTCTACTAAATACTTTGCTGCAGATACTAAGTTTCCAGGTGTGGTTGAATTGACAACTCAGCTGCTAATACTTGAGAGTATTCTTTGGCTCCCCTTGTGTCAAATCAATAAATTTGGGTTGAATACTTTACCCTCGAAAACTGTTGCGATCCCCTATACTTGTGGGTTATCAAATATCAATTATCATAATGATCATTAATCTTCATTAAAATATATGAAGTCTTCTAATAATTTCTGAAATTTTGTTGAACTATTCAAATATTTCATTATAAGTAAAACATTTTTACTTATTTTAATAAAGTTAAATTATCCAATATACTCTATTTCTGTCTATCGGTTTTATACATCATTATGTATTTTATCGATCAGGAGTTACATGCTGATTCCGGACAATCAATAATTAATGCGGTGTAGTATATGGCAGCAATTGCAGGGAAATGACCCTCTGGTTCGTCGAGGAGACGGCCCTGCTCCTTGCCGATGTAATTGTCGAGCTTGTCAGGCACCAACAATCAGTGAACAATGCGCTACTCTGAAGGATTGTACTTCCATTGTTGAAATGGTCTTTGCTTCTGAATTATGCAATAGGACACTACCAGTTTCAAGGATTATTTCATGGGTCACGTCCTTACCACTGTCTGTAGTTATCTGGTCTAATACCATCAAACAAGACTACTATACCTTGGAGAGGGGGAATGGGATGGTTGTTGTGCTTTCTGCTGGCTTGATTGTTATTGAAGTCGTGCCTCCAACATTGTTTCTGTCATGACTGCTCTGTCCTCCATTTGCATGAGTGAAGCCATAGCCTTCATCATCCTTTATGTGCTCTTATATTAGTTTACAGAGGGAGTACCTCTCAAACCACCTGTAGGGTCAGGAGGCGAGGAAGGTATTCATACAATACCCACGGTTCAATATTGAAGTCTTCCTGAAGAGGACGAAGGATGGACGGCCAATCATCCATAGGCATTGGCCTAAAGTTGCAAAGACCTTCAACATCAATGAAGGCTCAATATTCGCCTTCCTATTCAGCAGTTTTCCAGATGAGACTCATTTGTCTATGTACCATCTATGATGCTAATTTCCAAAGGTTACAAATGTTGCATGTGAAACTAGGTGTTGGTGCAGTTGTGTAATGGGGTAGCTGAGTGTTGAAGCTATATGATGTTGTACTCTAATGTATTTCAATTATGAAATCCTGCTACCTTAATATGAAAGTCAAATATATATATATATATATATTGTGTGATTAATATGAAATGTAAAATAGATTAATAAATGGACTATTAATAATAGGTTAATTAGCCTGCTAATTGGATTTTTCTCTTGCAAACGCTTATTGAGAAAACACCGTGGGCGATGACCTTAGACAACGCACATAGTTTCTAGGAATAAAACGTGTTGGATCAATGAACAATCGCACATGACTTCCTCTTGAAAACTGTTTGCGTTATGCCACCATGCGCAAACATTTACCACATAAGAAGTGTGTGTGATGGATAGCCTATGCCACACAGTTTCTTTTACGCACCATGTGTGATGCATTCAATAATGCAAATGATAAAATTGTTAATATGGTCTATAATGGCAACGCTATCACAAATGATTTATTGGGGAAATTGTGTGTGATGTACGTACAAATGGAAACGCTTTCCCTGGATTTACTGTGTGGGATGTACATAGGAACCAAAATGTACTTCTTGGATTGTTGTGTGGGATGTACATACGAACAGAAACTTATTCCTTGGATTGACTATGTGGAATGTACATACGTACAGAAACGTTTGTCTGGGACTGACTGTGTGGGATGTACTTACGACCGGAAACGATTGGGCCTTTATAATTGTATTTTTCTAACAAAATTGTACATATAACCATATTTAACTGCTCGCCCATCGCACACGACCTCATTTTGCCGAGCGTGTGTGACCGTAGGGCCTATCCCCGACAGTTTCTGGGTCATGTGGGAAGGAAAGGGGTTAAAACCCGTTTGTATAGCACCTCGTTGTATGATGTCTACTAGGCAACCTTCTTGTTGTAGACTCCTGTTGGGCCTCCAAGCGCAGAGTTTTGTAGGACAGTAGAAATTTTCCCTCAAGTGGATGACCTAAGGTTTATCAATCCGTGGGAGGCGTAGGATGAAGATGGTCTCTCTCAAGCAACCCTGCAACCAAATAACAAAGAGTCTCTTGTGTCCCCAACACACCCAATACAATGGTAAATTGTATAGGTGCACTAGTTCGGCGAATAGATGGTGATACAAGTGCAATATGGATGGTAGATATAGGTTTTTGTAATCTGGAAATATAAAAAAGCAAGGTAACTAATAGTAAAAGTGAGCGAAAACAGTATTGCAGTGTTAGAAACAAGGCCTAGGGTTCATAGTTTCACTAGTGCAAGTTCCCTCAACAATGATAACATAATTAGATCATACAACAATCCTCAGTGTGCAACAAAGAGTCACCCCAAAGTCACTAATAGCGGAGAATAAACGAAGAGATTATTGTAGGGTACAAAACCACTTCAAGTTATTCTTTCTGATCGATCTATTGAGCTATTCCTATAAGTGTCACAAAAAGCCCTAGAGTTCGTACTAAAATAACACCTTAAGATACACATCAACCAAAACCCTAATGGCACCTAGATACTCCAATGTCACCACAAGTATTCGCGGGTTTGATTATACGATATGCATCACACAATCTCAGATTCATCTATCCAAACCAACATAAAGAACTTAGAAGAGTGCCCCAAAGTTTCTACCAGAGAGTCAAGACGAAAACATGTGCGAACCCATCTGCATAAGTTCACAAGGTCACAGAACTCGCAAGTTGATCACCAAGACATACATCAAGTAGATCATGTGAATATCCCATTGTCACCACAGATAAGCACATGCAAGACATACATCAAGTGTTCTCAAATCTTTAAAGACTCAATCCGATAAGATAACTTCAAAGGGAAAACTCAATCCATTACAAGAAGGTGGAGGGGGAGAAACATCATAAGATCCAACTATAATAGCAAAGCTCACGATACATCAAGATTGTACCAAATCAAGAACAAGAGAGAGAGAGAGAGGGGGGGAGAGAGAGAGAGAGATCAAACACATAGCTACTGGTACATACCCTCAGCCCCGAGGGTGAACTACTCCCTCCTCGTCATGGAGATCGTCAGCATGATGAAGATGGCCACCGATGATGATTCCCCCCTCAGGCAGGGTGCCGGAATAGGGTCCCGATTGGTTTTTGATGGCTACAGAGGCATGCGGCGGTGCAACTCCCGATCTAGGTTCCGTTTTGTGGTTTTGGGGATTTATAAGAGGTGTTGGTGTTGGGAATAAGTCAGGGGGGCCACGAGGTGTAACACCCCTATGTAATGGAGCTACAATAATCCATCATGATGATGCTAAGCTACTGAGATTTGCAATGGTAATCATGTTGGGATAATATCTAATTTCAAATTCCTTCTTTGAATTCCATTCAACTTCAAAGTGCAAAATGAAGTTGATCAAAACTTGTTGGAAAAATGTTCACCTTTTAGCAAATAATTCAAACTATTTGTTGTTAAGGAACACAACATCATCATCAACTCTAATTGGGCCTAATGCTTTTTAACAGAGCCAAAACCGCCTTTTAAAATGCCCTATTCTTTTTGAATAAATCAAAAGGGATTCAAAACATTCCCAACATTTTTTGTGGCAGTGTACAATAATTCTTTGGAATTGTTTTAGCCAGTGGCATAATTTTGCAAAGTCATTAGTGGCAAAAAGAAAATGCAAAAGCTGCTGGAAAAAGAAAAAACAAAAGGAAAAACGAGAGAGAGAGAGAGAGAGCCCTCTGGCCCAGCTAGGGCGACCCAGTTCCCCCTCCCCGGTCGCTCCCCTTCCTGTTCCTCTGACCACGGGGAAGGGGCGCGTCCAGGCGCCACCGCACCTCCTCGCCGGCGATGCCCAGACAGGATAAGGCCGATGCCTCAGGCTTCCTCCCCCCCACCCACCTCTCCCACTTCCCCTGCCACTCCCTCGCCCATCGCTCTTCCCCTCCCTCCTTCTTCCCCTCTCACCCGGGCGTTGCCGCCGCCGTGCACTGGTCGGCCCCGTAGCCACCGTTGATCCCTGACCGCCGCATCACGTCTGCCAGGACCGACACCGTCCACTACGTCTACCCCGACCACCAGCGTGACCCGGGAGCAACCATGACGGTCGAATCAACCCGTCTTTGACCTTCATCCTCCTCGGTCACCGCCGCACGCCGTCACCATGTCCGGCCACCACGAGCCCTCCCCGAGCCCGCGGACGCACAACTACAGGGCCCGGTGAGCACCGCACGTCCTCCCCCTCTCCCCCGCTCCTTTCCATCCCCGTAGCACAGCTAGCCACCATGGCCGTAGGACGTCTCCGCCGCACCGTTCGTCACCGTCGTTTCGGTCGACATTGAGCTCGACCGAGTTCTCGGTCGTGCTCCTCGACACCGTAGGGACCCGTAGCGCCCTCCAGTTCATGCACCCGCCCTCTCTTGCGTCGTTTTCACCATTGCCCGAAAGCCACCGCCGCTGCAGCTCATCGCCGGCGCCCTTCCCGGCCTCCACAGCTGCTGCCGCTGCCGCCACTTGACGTGGCTCATTCACCGCGTCCGAACGGCGCCTCTCGCGCATCAAATAGACCCCGTATGGCTGTTTCCGATCCTTGCCGGCGATGCGCCGCCGCGAAATGGCCCACCGGAGTTACTTCGGTCACCAGTGCTGGCGTGGGCTGACGAGGACGCCTGGGGCCCGCCCCCCTGAGCCGCTGACCGTGGGCCGTGGGGCCCTGTTGACTGAGTTGACTCAGTCAACTCTGTTGACTGGGCACCCTTGTCAATGATAGGCAGGCCCCACCCGTTAATTAACTTCAGTGTAAATTAAAATGTTTAATTAATCTAAGCAGCCACTGACACCCAGGGCCCACCCCCTTAATTAACACTATTTAAATAAAATGAACTACTATTAGCTCTATTGTGTATGACATGTGGGTCCCACTGGTTAGGTTTGACCCTGACCAGATGGTGTTGACTGCTGACATCACACTAACATCATGCTGATGTCATCATTCACTGTTCTGGATAATTCAAGTTTAAATAATTAAAAAAATCTAGAAAATGTTTAAATCTTTAGAAAATCATAGAAATTAATCCATAACTCGGATGAAAATGTTTTCTACATGAAAGTTGCTCAGAAAAACAAGACGAATCCGAATACGCTACCCACATACCTGTCAGATGCCTCTAACTATATGAACATGGAACATTCCCCCTCCGGTCATCTGTCTGACACAGGTCCGGAACTGGGAAAACATTCCCGGTTGAATTCCCCCTTTACCTATATCGTGTAGCCATACGTTAGGTCACACCTGGCACAACATATTGCTATGTTATGCTTTGTTTGTTTTATATTTATTGTTTCTTCCCCCTCTTCTCTCCGGCAGACCCCGAGACTGTTGTCGCCCCTTTGATCGACTACGTCAATGACACTTCTTCATTTTCAGTAGAGCTTCCAGGCAAGCAAACCCCCCTTGAGCATTCTGATATCACCCATTTATTTCCCTCTCATGCTTGCATTAGAACTGCTACTGCTTTCTGTATGATCCTACTCTGATGCATAGCTTGTTTTTGTTACCTGCTTATTGTTACCTACCTGCTTATCCTAAACTGCATAGTATAGGTTAGTTAGTGATCCATCTGTGACCCCCACCTTGTCCTTGTTGCCCCGCTTTATGTTTGATGACTCGATCAACGTTATTGACGTCCAGGCCCCGACACCGCACATCACCCCCCTAGCTATACGACTCTACAGAGTTACTATCGAGTGCCGAGGGTGACACCTCATACATCACTCCTGATGAGATCTCTGTAGTGTAGCTATTCGATCGTGGTCATCGAGGGTGATTTCCTCCTTAACCACTTCTGATATGACTCTATCGTGCAACCCCTCAAGTGTGAACCTCGAGGGTGGTTCCTCTTATATTCACCTTGATGATTACATCGCGTGGAATCCACTGAGGGTGGTTCCTCAGGGTTTCCCTTGGTGTTAGACACACAATTACTATTGTTACTATGACTTTACACTGAACCATGTTACTAAAGACGGGTCGGCCCTGACGGGTACCCGCGCGATCTTAATTGCGAGTGATGTGGAGTTGGGTTGACCTGGAAGGTGCCCACGAGATACTTACGAGGCATGGCCAGGCATTCTTAGCCCTTGCCGCAAGTACTCGAGACGGAGCGACGGGGTCACATATTTCGCGAGTCTCTCCTCGTGACCGCACTACCAACACACTAACGGTTTGGATATTTGATATGAGGGGCCTCTGGCCTGATAGCACTAACCATCATGTGGGCATAGTATGGGCGTTCTTCGTCGTATACATTAGTCGAAGCTTAATAGACGTCATGCGATTGAGCGGAGCGCGCCGGGTTGGACTGGTAAGCACCTGCCTTTTTAAGGAGGTAGCTAGGTCTGCTCACCGACCGCCCATGCAACATGCAGGAGTTCCCAGGGTGATGGCCCAAGACCCCTGGGGGCATAGGTTTAGTCCGCCGTGCTGACCTCTCTATTAAGCTTAGGTCGGGTTGCGGTATATTATTTGGCCGAGGCCGGGCATGATCCAGTAAAGTGTGTCTGGATGGAGTTAATCGAGTGTGGTGGGTAAGTTGGTGCACCCCTGCAGGGAAGAAAACATCTATCGATAGCCCGTCCTACGGTAACAGACAATTGGAGTTGTATCTCGATCGATACAACTAGAACTGGATACTTGAGGTGATAACTGGATAGTATGGCTGTGGGATTGCTTTCTCGCAAGGAGTCGAGAAAGGATCTCTGGCCGAGGTTGATAACACTACTACTACTTTACTTTATGCTTTTTTGTACTCTTCTGAATGCTGCAAGATGCTTGGAGCTGCTTGAAGATGCTAGTCTTCGATAGGCTAGGCTTTCCCTTTCTCTTCTGGCATTTTACAGTCCAGTCCACAGATATAGCCCTTTTCATTGATACCGATGCATATGTAGTGTAGATCCTTGCTTGCTGAGTACAACGGATGAGTACTCACGGTTGCTTTGCTTTCTTTTTCCTCCTTTTCCGTTCATTCCGGATGTGGCAACCAGATGGTGGAGCCCAGGAACCAGACACCACCTTCGACGATGACTACTACTACTACACCGAGGGTGCCTACTACTACGTGGAGGCCACCGACAACCAGGAGTATTTAGGAGGCTCCCAGGTATGAGGCCTTTCCTTTTTGATCGTTGTTGCTTTTGTGCTAGCCTTCTTAAGGCAAACTTGTCTAACTTATGTCTATTCTCAGATATTGTTGCTTCCGCTGACTCGTTTGAATTTGAGCTTATGTATTCGAGCCCTCGAGGCCCCTGGCTTGTAATATAAAGCTTGTATTATTTTAAATTTGTGTCTAGAGTTGTGTTGTGATATCTTCATGTGAGTCCCTGATCTTGATCGTACACATTTGCGTGTATGATTAGTGTACGATTGAATCGGGGGCGTCACAAGTTGGTATCAGAGCCGACTGCCTGTAGGTAGCCCCCTTTCAAACTCCTTTGCCGAAGTTGAGTCTAGTCACTGAAAAACTTTTACTAACATGGTTGTGTGTCTTACGGACCCATGTCACCATTGGGTGGTATTAGGATCTTTTATTCCTCGACCAATACTCTGGGCCTCTGATCTCTCTTCCATTCGAGTTAAACGAATTTACTAACTCTAACATTAGGATCCCGTGACCACGTTCACCCCAAAGTTGGATAAGCCATAGTTATTCCTCAGAATAGAATTCTGAATAATACACACACTGTTGTGTTGACTACTATGTGGTATCCAACGTACCTCTTTCATTATGCATGTTTAATCATGAATGATCCTTGTCTTTGCAAATGCTCAATGCTAAACTACCCCCTATTACATGTTAGCAGGATGGTTAGACCCGCTGGTCGTGGCCGTGGTGGCCACGCTCCACCGCCGCCTGAATTCATGGCCGGAATGATGCAACGGTTTGAGATGAATCGCCAGTTCATGGAAGGAATGATGGCTTAGTTTCCTCGTCTGAACATGAATCAACAACCAACCCCAATAACTCTGCAGGACTTCATGCACCTCAACCCAACAATATACCGCAGCTCAACTCAGCCCCTTGATGCTGATGACTGGCTCCGCGACATCAAGTATGAAATGGAGTCTGTTAGTGTGTCCCTTGCTAGCTATGTCACCTTGCTACCTCTAGAGCAATGCGTTGGTTTTCCCTTGAAGAGGAAAGGGTGATGCAGCAGAGCAGCGTAAGTATTT
This sequence comes from Triticum urartu, assembly GCF_003073215.2. Taxonomy (NCBI): domain Eukaryota; kingdom Viridiplantae; phylum Streptophyta; class Magnoliopsida; order Poales; family Poaceae; genus Triticum; species Triticum urartu. The sequence goes on from NC_053025.1 coordinate 311,716,571, forward strand.
CCCTCAGTTCTTGAGAACCAAGGTATCAATCCAGTAGGAGGCCATGCACGAGTCCCCCGCACCTACCCAAACAAATAAACTACTCGCAACCAACGCGATAAAGGGGTTGTCAATCCCTTCACGGTCACCTAAGAGAGTGAGATCTGATAGATATGATAAGATAATATTTTTGGTATTTTTATGATAAATAGAAATAAAGATGCAAGTAAAATAAATGGCAAAGGAAATAACTAAGTATTGGAAGATTAATATGATAGAAAATAGACCCAGGGGGCATAGGTTTCACTAGAGGCTTCTCTCGAGAGCATAAGTATTACGGTGGGTGAACAAATTACTGTTGAGCAATTGACAGAATTGAGCATACTTACGAGAATATCTAGGTATGATCATGTATATAGGCATCACGTCCGAGACAAGTAGACCGACCCCTGCCTGCATCTACTACTATTACTCCACACATCGACCGTTATCTAGCATGCATCTAGAGTATTAAGTTCAAGAGAATAGAGTAACGCTTTAAGCAAGATGACATGATGTAGAGGGATAAACTCATGCAATATGGTAAAAAACCCATCTTGTTATCCTCGATGGCAACAATACAATACGTGCCTTGCTGCCCCTACTGTCACTAGGAAAGGACACCGCAAGATTGAACCCAAAGCTAAGCACTTCTCCCATTGCAAGAAAGATCAATCTAGTAGGCCAAACCAAACTGATAATTCGAAGAGACTTGCAAAGATAACCAATCATACATAAAAGAATTCAGAGAAGATTCAAATATTGTTCATAGATAAACTTGATCATAAACCCACAATTCATCGATCTCAACAAACACACCGCAAAAAGAAGATTACATCGAATAGATCTCCACAAGAGAGGGGGAGAACTTTGTATTGAGATCGAAAAAGAGAGAAGAAGCCATCTAGCTAATAACTATGGACCCGTAGGTCTGAACTAAACTACTCACACTTCATCGGAAAGGCTATGGTGTTGATGTAAAAGCCCTCCGTGATCGATACCCCCTCCGGCGGAGCTTCGGAAAAGGCCCCAAGATGGGATCTCATGGATACAGAAATTTACGTTGGTGGAATTAAGGTTTTGGCTCTGTATATGGTAGTTTGGGGGCACGTAGGTATACATAGGAGGAAGAAGTACGTCGGTGGAGGAACGTGGGGCCCACGAGGGTCGAGGGCACGCCTGGGGGGTAGGCGCGCCCCCCTACCTCGTGCCTTCCTAGTTGATTGCTTGATGTAGGGTCCAAGTCCTCTGGATCATGTTCGTTCTGAAAATCACGTTCCCGAAGGTTTCATTCCGTTTGGACTCCGTTTGATATTCTTTTTATGAGAAACTCTGAAATAGGCAAAAACAGCAATTCTGGGCTGGGCCTCCGGTTAATAGGTTAGTGTCAAAAATAATATAAAAGTGTATAATAAAGCCCAATAATGTCCAAAATAGGATAAAATATAGCATGGAACAATCAAAAATTATAGATACGTTGGAGACGTATCAAGCATCCCCAAGCTTAATTCCTTCTCGTCCTCGAGTAGGTAAATGATAAAAATAGAATTTTTGATGTGGAATGCTACTTGGCATAATTGCAATGTAATTCTCTTAATTGTGCAATGAATATTCAGATCCGAAAGATTCAAGACAAAAGTTCAATATTGTAACATCCCAAAATTCTAAATTTTGGAATGTTATATTATATAAATAATTGTGATTGTTGTGTGGTTGATTGTGTGTGTGAAATTGAGTGGAAATAGAAACTTTTTTGAAAGTTGAATGAGAGGGAATAAAAGGACTTTCCGAAAACTTTTCATTTTGAATTTTGATCTCCATGAATTCAAATTCATTTCATCACAAAACCCTAGAGTGGAGATAGTATGACTTCTTCCATTTAAAGAAATGAAAAAAGGGGTTTTGAAATAGATTTGAATTCCATTTGAACAATAGTACAACTCAGAGACTTTATGCCACTCAAGGATTTTCATGAGAGAAGATAATAGGACTTCTTTAAAATATATGAAATAGAGTGGGAAGTGATGAGGAGCAATTTTGAATTTCATTTGGTTCACTTTTGGAAAGTTTTTCGTTTTGAGTTTCAAAAACATTTCCATTCATTCAAATAAAATAAAGAGAGAAGGAAATAGGACTCCTTCAAATATCAGAAAGAAAATATGGAAATGGATTATGAAACCAATAGAAGTTATTTTAACAATATTTGAAATCATTTGCATATCATGATTTATTGCATTTTGGAGTTTTCTGGGATATTCAAATATTATTTTCCACTCAAGAGAAATAAAGGAGAGAGGATAGAATGACTTCCTCAAACAAAAAGGAGCTGGAGAATTCATTATAATATTATTTGTTTTTTTGGAATTTATTTGGTATTTATTTTCTTGGCAAAAAGTGCATTTACTGCATTAGATAAAAAAATTCAAAATTATATGTGCTGGGATTAATGTTCATTATTCTATATATTATCAATGGTGATTTTAGGAATTACTATGGAATTTTTATGAATTCGTTGGAGTTGTTTTTGACCTCACCACGTTTTCTGTAACAAAAAAAAACATGCACGCACACTGCACTACCTGGACCGAGGCCACTTCGGCCCAGGGGCACACCGACCGGCCCAGCCACAAGCCAGCTAGGCCAAGGCCCAGCTGTAGCGCTAGGGCAGCCAGCGGCAAGCGCCCTAGGGCCGCATGCACGAGCCGCCAGCTCCTCCCTTCGCTCGCTACCTGCTGCTGCCGCTGACACATGGGGCCCGCCCATCGTCCCTAACCTCCCGCAGACCCCGCTGGATGAGCACACGCACGCCCGAACCTACCGGCCGAAGCTCTAGGGATAGAGCTTATCCCTCGCTCCCCGAGCTCCTGACTGCGCCTATAAAACCCCCAAGACCCCCTCTCTCCGCTCTGCCAATTCGCTCGTCCTCTCGCACATCATAGGCGCCGCCTTCGTCAGTTGGATCTCACCGGCCGGAGCTCCATTCGCCGGAGGAGCTCGACGACCGTAAGCCACCCCGAGGCCTCAAACTCCGTCAAACTACTCCCCATGTTCTTCCGCACCTAGTTGACATCTCATTTTGCCCCTAGGTTCACCAGAGACGTTGTCCCCACGACCTGCGTCCTCGCCGGAGCACGGAGACGCCGCACTTCGCTCCACCCGTCCGGGTCACCCTGATGCGCGCCGTCGCCACCACCGGACTGCCCACGTCGTGCCCGTCCCGTTCGTCTCCTCCCCCGCCGCCGAGGAGCACCGCCGCCACCGCCCGTCCGCCGCTTGACGCCAGCGCCACCGCCCCTGTTCGTCGACCTCGCTCGCTGTAAGCCGCCCGCTTCTTCCCGTTCATTTAGTTTTTTGTATTAGCTAGGTTTTGTTTTAGTTCGGTTAACCACGGTTTTAAATAAACCATGCGGTTTAGTTAAAAAAACCCGGTCTCCGGTTTTCATTCTTTTTTGCCGCGGTAGCTGTTTTGCATAGGTAGCGGCCGTTCGCCAAATAGCTTCCGCAGCGAATGCTGCTCGGCCAGTAGGAAGCCGCCATGTGGCCAGGGACCTGGTCGCGAATAAAATTTTCACAATCAAGTCCCTGTAAATTTCAGGTTAGCCCCATAAACTTCAAATGGTTGTATCTTTTTAACTGTAACTCCAAATTCGACGAAACCAGCGGCAAAATGTTTGTCTCGAATAGCTTTATTCAGAAAACCAACTTTGAAAACTTTTGGCCAAATTCAAATTTGAACTTTATTCAGATTTGAATTCAAACTTCAATTGACCATATCTCCTAAACCGTAGCTCCGATTGATGTGATTCTTTTTGCACCGTGTCACCGTTGCCAAACCCTATCACTTGGACCTATCTCACGATATTTTTTCACACATTAGGATCTATCCATAGTAGTTTTACTCGTATGCCTAGTAGGCACTGTGGTCCACGTCACAATTTTTGGCACCCATGCCCTATGTTATTTTGCACTTAGTATTTACTTTCGATAGTTAAGTCTGTCGTGTGTTCCTTTGGATTTTTCAAGTCTTTTCATGTTGCATGTTATTTGGTTCTTTGAAATGATTGCTTATGTGAATGCAATGTTTGACTTTATAGATTTTCATCGGAGAGTGACGAATAGTTCTATTGAGTAAATTTCTGAGAGTGATATAATCTTCATCAACTGTTACCAGGCAAGTTCACATTTGACCATGCTTACAATCACCTATGTTTTATATTATGCACTTAGTCCTTTTGTGGTAGGATTGCATGGTAGGATTTATTGTTGCCAGATGGCTATGCCATTACCTAGTAGTTCATTTGAGGTAGGTCTGATCTATACAACCTTGTCACCACCGTGTAAGTTTATTTCCGCCTCACAAATGTAGACGTGGAATTGGGAAGTATTCATGGTGAGACATGAGTGACAAAGTAGTAATCAGGACCAAGACTTATAAATGAACTACCTGGGCGGAGGTTTGGTTTGAATGGTGGCGAAGTACAGTGGGAGCATGCATGGGAAATCCATGGTGGTGCACCACTAGTGGTCCGTCCGCCCAGGCTCAATGAGATCAATCGTATTCTCATGTCTAGAAGCCTACGTGTGCAGCCACAAGCCAATATGGACTCTGGCTTAGTTGAGTAGTTAGTGTGACCCCTTCCGGGATGGGCTAGCAGATGTAGAATGATGTAGGTGTACCGGCCTATCCGTGGGTTAAGGGGGAACATTTTCGAAAGACTATGTCTCGGTCATCCTGTTCTCAAACGCCAGGCAGTGCGAGAACTTCAAGGGAAGCGATCGAGTCTTGTGGGGAAAAGTGCGCAAACCTCTGCAGAGTGTTAAAACCTAATCGATTAGCCGTATCCCCGGTTACGGACAACTTGAGCATCTAGTAGTGGAAATGCTGGGAGATCTCATCACTCTTAATTTAAACAGTTGGGTTTAAATGAAACTTTGGGAATGGATTGAGTTGGGTTTACCAACTCATCCTATGCTATACAGTAGTGGTAGAATGATATCTTTTATTCTAGGGAAAAACTAGCTTTATGCAAAAACTAAACTTAGAGCTTTCCACCAGCCAAATTGCATGTACAAATAGGTTCATTATTCTTATGATGTGACTTGCCAGTACATTCAATGTACTGACCTACAGGGCTGCAACGTCTTATGTTGCAGGAATTTTCTACGACAAGTAAGAGTTATATTGTAGGGTTACGGTCTACACTCAACTTGCCGTTGGCGTTGATGGGACTCCACATCCGTTCAATTGTTTACGCTGAGACTTATGAGGTATATGTCAGTTTTACGTTATTTATACATGTGATTGCACTTTGATATATACATTGATGTACTGTGTGTGCCAGCATTCCGATCCAGGGATGGCACAGAAACACAGAGGCTTGGCCGTTTGAGGTCGGGTCGCTACAAGATATGGTATCAGAGCACATGTTGACTGTAGGACGTGACCCTAGAAACTGGAAAGCCCTTAGGATTTCTCTTAAACTTTATTTTGAAAAAGGTCCTTTACCTCTCTTCTTTTCTGAGCTTTATCAAATCTTTCCTTTTACCTCAAATAGTTAGACAATACCCCGTTCACTTTGGACCACACGGAGAATGAACTGAAGCCACTCCGAGAACGACAAGATATTAGACTTCACCATACATTAGAAGAGTTGAAGCTACAATAGTCGAAGCCTCCGAAGAATTGAAGAATTTGAAGACACTGAATAATTCCAAGATTTATATGAACTTTAGAGGACCAAACCCCTGTTGTATACTTACGTTAGATGCAATGTTTGTGAGCTGTCATTGTTTGATGTTTTTCCTAACAGCCACAAATAAAACTTATTTTCAAAACTATATTTTGTGTATTGTGTGTATCTCTCTATCCCTCTTATCTCATCCCGAAACCCTTGGACCCAATAGATGATGAATGAAGATGGACTTGCATTCTCTGAACCGATCACTCAGTTGGAGGCAGAGCTATGGATTCAAAACATGGAGAATCACTTCAGGAGCAATTTGGTTGCAAGGAAGTATGAGGTTCAATACGCTCTTCAGTACTTTACAAAAAGTGCTGCAACCTGGTGGAAAATGCATCAGGCCATACAAGGATGTAACGGAGCAAAAACTTCGGAGGAATTCAAGATGACTCTACTGACGTCTCGTCTTATTCAGAAGCCCTATGGCAATAAAATGAAGAAACCTTGTGCATGCAAGATTTGTGGTGAGATAGGACATACCCATGAAGAACACAAGGATGGATGCCCTCATTGTGAAGGAAATCACCGAGCTGAAGAATGCCCAACTAGGCAGGTTATTTGTTTCTTGTGTGAAGGAACTACGCACTACCCTGCCCAGTGTCATATTTATCCCAAGGTACAAGAAATTACCAACAGCAGAAGGAAGCAGTGAAAGAAGCCCTCGGGAAAGTTTAAAAGAACCTGTGATGAAGGAAGATGCTCTGATTGGAAATATGCCCTAGAGGCAATAATAAATTAGTTATTATTATATTCCCTTGTTCATGATAATCGTTTATTATCCATGCTAGAATTGTATTGATAGGAAACTCAGATACATGTGTGGATACATAGACAACACCATGTCCCTAGTAAGCCTCTAGTTGACTAGCTCGTTGATCAATAGATGGTTACGGTTTCCTGACCATGGACATTGGATGTCGTTGATAACGGGATCACATCATTAGGAGAATGATGTGATGGACAAGACCCAATCCTAAGCCTAGCACAAGATCATGTAGTTCGTATGCTAAAGCTTTTCTAATGTCAAGTATCATTTCCTTAGACCATGAGATTGTGCAACTCCCGGATACCGTAGGAGTGCTTTGGGTGTACCAAACGTCACAACGTAACTGGGTGACTATAAAGGTGCACTACGGGTATCTCCGAAAGTGTCTGTTGGGTTGGCACGAATCAAGACTGGGATTTGTCACTCCGTGTAAACGGAGAGGTATCTCTGGGCCCACTCGGTAGGACATCATCATAATGTGCACAATGTGATCAAGGAGTTGATCACGGGATGATGTGTTACGGAACGAGTAAAAGAGACTTGCCGGTAACGAGATTGAACAAGGTATCGGGATACCGACGATCGAATCTCGGGCAAGTATCGTATCGCTAGACAAAGGGAATTGTATACGGGATTGATTAAGTCCTTGACATCGTGGTTCATCCGATGAGATCATCATGGAACATGTGGGAGCCAACATGGGTATCCAGATCCCGCTGTTGGTTATTGACCGGAGAGTCATCTCGGTCATGTCTGCATGTCTCCCAAACCCGTAGGGTCTACACACTTAAGGTTCGATGACGCTAGGGTTATAGAGATATTAGTATGCGGTAACCCAAAAGTTGTTCGAAGTCCCGGATGAGATCCCAGACGTCACGAGGAGTTCCGGAATGGTCCGGAAGTAAGGAATTATATATAGGAAGTGCTATTTCGGCCATCGGGACAAGTTTCGGGGTCACTGGTATTGTACCGGGACCACCGGAAGGGTCCCGGGGGTCCACCGGGTGGGGCCACCTGCCCCGGGGGGCACATGGGCTGTAGGGGGTGTGCCTTGGCCTATATGGGCCAAGGGCACCAGCCCCAAGAGGCCCATGCGCCAAGAGAGAGAAAAAAGGGGAGAGTCCTAAAGGGGGAAGGCACCTCCGAGGTGCCTTGGGGAGGATGGACTCCTCCCCCCCTTGGCCGCACCCTTCCTTGGAGGAAGGGGCAAGGGCTGCGCCTCCCCCCTCTCCCTTGGCCCTATATATAGTGGGGAAAAGGAGGAGCAACTATACCTAAGGCCTGGCGCCTCCCTCTCCCTCCCGTGACACATCTCCCTCCTCCCGCAGCGCTTAGCGAAGCCCTGTTGGAATCCCGCTACTTCCACCACGCCGTCGTGCTGTTGGATCTCCATCAACCTCTCCCTCCTCCTTGCTGGATCAAGGCGTGGGAGACATCTCCTCTCCGTACGTGTGTTGAACGCGGAGGTGCCATCCGTTCGGCGCTAGGATCATCGGTGATTTGGATCACGACGAGTACGACTCCATCAACCCCGTTCTCTTGAACGCTTCCGCTTAGCGATCTACAAGGGTATGTAGATGCACTCTCCTTCCCCTCATTGCTAGTCTCTCCATAGATAGATATTGGTGACACGTAGAAAATTTTGAATTTCTGCTACGTTCCCCAACACTAACGACCCTGATGGAGAAAGCCTGAACAGATTTTACTCCAATGCTTGCTATTCATGTGGAGAAGAAGGACATTTTTCACAGTATTGCACGATGGAAAGCCAAGAGTATCTAGGAAACTTCCCGATGGAAGAAGTGGAGTTTGATCGACAAGAGATAGAGGAATTGATCGGAACAAAGAAGTCGAGGAAGAGAAAGAGCATGTATCCCCAGAATAACCCAATTTCTGTAGAAAAGGACATGAGTAAAATCACTTGTTACAGGTGCAAGGATTTAGGTCACTACGCTAGCAAATGCCCAACAAGGAAGCCAAGAACCCAAGGAGCCAAGATAACCACCAGGAAGCCCTTGGATTTGTCTGAAGTCATTTGTTTATGCTGCAAAGGAGTAGGACATTTTGCGAGAGAATGTTCAGACCCGAGGAGAGCTTGCGCAGAGTAGTTGAGATCTTGATATGGGAATAAATCATGTAATAAATATGGGATGCACTTTTATTTTCGTTGGGGATGTTGAGTTGAGTTGTGAAATGGGAATTGTAATGGTTCGTGAAGCAATAAAAGTTGATGTGGTTGGAATCTCATATGAGGTGTCATGAGTTGTTTGTTGATTGTGAGTACCTCTCTCGCTATCTCACCCAGACTAAAACCTCGAACCCATGGACAAGCCGACCCCAACTTTTCCCAGAAAAACAACCACATTTCACCCAAGGAAATACATATAGTATCCTGAGTACCCCTTCTATCTTATGCCTGCAGATGACAACCCTTTACGAGTCTTTTCTGAAGGGCCCAGAAACGATCATGACCCTGACCAATGATCAGGATTACCCGAAGATCCTGAAGGACATGATGAAGCATATTCAACTTGAAGGAGATGCAATTTACAAGGGTTATCCTTTTATGGAGAAGGGAGTTGAACTCTGGTATGTGGAGGTACACCTCCACCTTGTGAAGGGAGTTTGCCCAAAGACTATGGGGCAATACTTTTTCATTTCTCGAGTACCACGAGCAACATTCTTCGACTCTGTTCGTGAAGCTGCTATGGAAGCCATACGTCAGATTGGAGAAATACTAGAAGCAAGACTCCGTCACACTCAGGAATACCTGAGGGAGGTGCATGCAGAGATGATGGAGATGAAGCTAATGGCCACCACGATGAAGCAAAACATCGATGATTTGAAGGATCGCATTGCACAATTCTAGTGGGACTGAAGTATCTTCAAGAAGGACAAATGAATAAAGATGGAAGTAATGCTTGACCATACCAAACTATGTGGGTGGCAGCTTTTGTAATAGAGTACTTTTGCAATTTGAGTTTTGAGTAGTGGTTAAGGATGTAATAAAAGATTTGATATGAAGAGAATATGAATTATGGATGAACCAGTGCATTTTTTTGGCGATACTTGTCTGTGTGAACACTTGACCAATGGAAAAGGAAATGTATTCCATAGAGTGGAGTTTGGACAAATGAGTTGGAGTTTTGTTTTAGTTATGATGGTTACCCCGAGAGTATGAAGTAATGAAGTACTATTGGATTTAAATGAGATGTAATGTTGGAATATGGAACAATAGTAACTCCAAGGATGAGTTAAAGATATACAAGTGTTGAAGTGGGCCATAACCCACAGGACCCAGGATTTGATAAGGAAACAAGCACAATCTTGTTGAAGAAAAGAATTCTGAAGGAAGCTGTGATTTCATCAGCATACGTTTCATAGGAGGTTATGTAAACCCGAGAGTTGTGAAGAAACGATAGAGGTTTTTTTTGGCTTGTAGAACCAATGGATTACCCAAACCCGGTTCATGGGGAAGAGAAGTTCCGCAATGCTTGTGAGGATGCCCAAGTGTTAGAATACGTGATTCACTATCTGTGTATGTGGTAATGATTCAAGTACGGGATGGATTAGCCCCCATACCGGAGACTTCTATCATGAACTATCATATGTTGATGGAAAATCAGAGAGCTTGAAAACCCTAGAAGAGTGTCGACACGACAAATCAAAAGCCTTAGAATGGCAGGACGATGGAAACCCTGTACAGGCACCTTTTGCCAATCGTAGGTTATGCGGTGAGGTTCAACCCAGACCCATTTCCTGCAGGAGAAACCAAAAATTATTGACCACCATGAGATTTTCAATAGATGTTTAGCATTGGCAACAGACCTATCACCTAAGAAGACTCAGTCTCAGGAGGATCTTATTTGTATGAAAGGACTCAAGTTTTTGAGGAAAAAAATGGTTATGCCCTTACTGGAAGAACACCAACGAAGGAGCGATCCCGGAGAATATGAGAAGACCGACACCGTCAACGCAAAGGATGGAGTACATGAGTATTGTTGGAACCGTAACCACGCTTCTAAGGGTGGTAGCACCCCATACCTTGTGTTGATGAATGGATTTTCAAGGAGACCCCCCCCAATCTAACCTTCTTTCTAGCCTCTCCGAATCTCGAGGACAAGATTCATTTTAAGGGTGGTAGTTTGTAAAATCCCAAAATTCTAAATTTTTGTAACATCCCAAAATTCTAAATTTTGGAATGTTATATTAAATAAATAATTGTGATTGTTGTGTGGTTGATTGTGTGATAGATGGAAATAGAAACTTTTTGAAAGTTGAATGAGAGGGAATAAAAGGACTTTCCCAAAACTTTTCATTTTGAATTTTGATCTCCATGAATTCAAATTCATTTCATCACAAAACCCTAGAGTGAATAGTATGACTTCTTCCATTTAAAGAAATGAAAAAGGGGTTTGAAGTAGATTTGAATTCCATTTGAACAATAGTCAACTCAGAACTTTATGCCACTCAAGGATTTTCATGAGAGAAGATAATAGGACTTCTTTAAAATATAAATAGAGTGGGAAGTGATGAGGAGCACTTTTGAATTTCATTTGGTTCACTTTTGGAAAGTTTTTCGGTTTTGAGTTTCAAAAACATTTCCATTCATTCAAATAAAATAAAGAGAGAAGGAAATAGGACTCCTTCAAATATCAGAAAGAAATTGGAAATGGATTATGAAACCAATAGAAGTTATTTTAACAATATTTGAAATCATTTGCATCTCATGATTTATTGCATTTTGGAGTTTTCTAGGATATTCAAATATTATTTTCCACTCAAGAAAAATAAAGGAGAGAGGATAGAATGACTTCCTCAAACAAAAAGGAGCTGGAGAATTCATTATAATATTATTTGGTTTTTTGGAGTTATTTGGTATTTATTTTCTTGGCAAAAAGTGCATTTACTGCATTAGATAAAAAAATATCAAAATTATATGTGTGGGATTAATGTTCATTATTCTATATATTATCAATAGTGATTTTAGGAATTACTATGGAATTTTTATGAATTCGTTGGAGTTGTTTTTGACCTCACCACGTTTTCTGTAACAAAAAAAACAAAAAAAACATGCACGCACCACTACTGGACCGAGGCCACTTCGGCCCAGGGGCGCACTGACCGGCCAGCCACAGGCCAGCTACCAAGGCCCAGCTAGCGCTAGGTGCCTGCGCAAGCGCCCTAGGGCCGCACACACGAGCCGCCAGCTCCTCCCTTCGCTCGCTACCTGCTGGTGCCGCTGACGCATGGGGCCCGCCCATCGTCCCTAACCTCCCGCAGACCCCGCTGGATGAGCACACGCACGCCCGAACCTGCCGGCCGAAGCTCTAGGGATACAGCTTATCCCTCGCTCCCCGAGCTCTTGACCGCGCCTATAAAACCCCCAAGACCCCCTCTCTCCGTTCTGCCAATTCGCTCGTCCTCTCGCACATCACAGGCGCCGCCTTCGTCAGTTGGATCTCACCGGTCGGAGCTCCGTTCGCCGGAGGAGCTCAATGACCGTAAGCCACCCTGAGGCCTCAAACTCCGTCAAACTACTCCCCATGTTCTTCCGCACCTAGTTGACATCTCATTTTGCCCCTAGGTTCGCCAGAGACGCTGTCCCCACGACCTGCGTCCTCGCCGGAGCACGGAGACGCTGCACTTCGCTCCGCCTGTCCGGGTCACCCCGATGCGCGCCGTCGCCACCACCGGACTGCCCACGTCGTGCCCGTCCCGTTCGTCTCCTCGGCGGCACCACCGCCACCGCCCGTCCGCTGCCTGACGCCAGCGCCGCCGCCCCTATTCGCCGTCCTCGCTCGCTTAAGCCGCCCGCTTCTTCCCGTTCGTTTAGTTTTTTTGTATTAGCTAGGTTTTGTTTTAGTTCGGTTAACCATGGTTTTAAATAAACCGTGCGGTTTAGTTAAAAAAAACCCGGTCTCCGGTTTTCATTTTTTTGCCGCGGTAGCTGTTTTGCTTAGGTAGCGGCCGTTCGCTGAATAGCTTCCGCAGCGAATGCTGCTCGGCCAGTAGGAAGCCGCCCCGTGGCCAGGGACCTGGTCGCGAATAAAATTTTCACAGTCAAGTCCCTGTAAATTTCAGTTTAGCCCCTAAACTTCAAATGGTTGTATCTTTTTAACTGTAACTCCAAATTTGATGAAACCAGCGGCAAAATGTTCGTCTCGAATAGCTTTATCCAGAAAACCAACTTTGAAAACTTTTGGCCAAATTCAAATTTGAACTTTATTCATATTTGAATTCAAACTTCAATTGACCATATCTCCTAAACCGTAGCTCCGATTGATGTGATTCCTTTTGCACCGTGTTACCATTGCCAAACCCTATCACTTGGACCTATCTCACGATATTTTTTCACACATTAGGATCTGTCCATAGTAGTTTTACTCGTATGCCTAGTAGGCACTGTGGTCCACGTCACAATTTTTGGCACCCATGCCCTATGTTGTTTTGCACTTAGTATTTACTTTCGATAGTTAAGTCTGTTGTGTGTTCCTTTGGATTTTTCGAGTCTTTTCATGTTGCATGTTATTTGGTTCTTTGAAATGATTGCTTATGTGAATGCAATGTTTGACTTTATAGATTTTCATCGGAGAGTGACGAATAATTCTATTGAGTAAATTTCTGAGAGTGATATAATCTTCATCAACTGTTACCAGGAAAGTTCACATTTGACCATTCTTCCAATCACCTATGTTTTATATTATGCACTTCGTCCTTTTGTGGTAGGATTGCATGGTAGGATTTATTGTTGCCAGATGGCTATGCGTTACCTAGTAATTCATTGGAGGTAGGTCTGATCTATACAACGTTGTCACTACCGTGTAAGTTTATTTCCGCCTCGCAAATGTAGACGTGGAATTGGGAAGTGTTCATGGTGAGACATGAGTGACAAAGTAGTAATCAGGACCAAGACTTGTAAATGAACTACCTGGGCGGAGGTTTGGTTTGAATGGTGGCGAAGTACAGTTCGAGCATGCATGGGAAATCCATGGTGGTGCAACACTAGTGGTCCGTCCGCCCAGGCTCAATGAGATCAATCGTATTCTCATGTCTAGAAGCTAACGTGTGCAGCCACAAGCCAATATGGGCTCTGGCTTAGTTGAGTAGTTAGTGTGACCCCTTCTGGGATGGGCTAGCAGATGTAGAATGATGTAGGTGTACCGGCCTATCCGTGGGTTAAGGGGGAACATTTTCGAAAAGACTATGTCTCGGTCATCCTGTTCTCAAAGGCCAGGCAGTGCGAGAACTTCAAGGGAGGCGATCGAGTCTTGTGGGGAAAAGTGCTCAAACCTCTGTAGAGTGTTAAAACCTAATCGATTAGCCGTGTCCCCGGTTACGGACAAATTGAGCATCTAGTAGTGGAAATGTTGGGAGATCTCATTACTCTTAATTTAAACAGTTGGGTTTAAATGAAACTTTGGGAATGGATTGAGTTGGGTTTACCAACTCATCCTATGCTATACAGTAGTGGTAGAATGATATCTTTTATTCTAGGGAAAAACTAGCTTTATGCAAAAAACTAAACTTAGAGCTTTCCACCAGCCAAATTGCATGTACAAATAGGTTTTTTGACCTCACCACGTTTTCTGTAACAAAAAAACATGCACGCACACTGCACTACCTGGACCGAGGCCACTTCGGCCCAGGGGCGCACCGATCGGCCCAGCCACAGGCCAGCTAGGCCAAGGCCCAGCTGTAGCGCTAGGGCAGCCAGCGGCAAGCGCCCTAGGGCCGCATGCATGAGCCGCCAGCTCCTCCCTTCGCTCGCTACCTGCTGCTGCCGCTGACACATGGGGCCCGCCCATCGTCCCTAACCTCCCGCAGACCCCGCTGGATGAGCACACGCACGCCCGAACCTGCCGGCCTAAGCTCTAGGGATAGCGCTTATCCCTCGCTCCCCGAGCTCCTGACTGCGCCTATAAAACCCCCAAGACCCCCTCTCTCCGTTCTGCCAATTCGCTCGTCCTCTCGCACATCACAGGCGCCGCCTTCGTCAGTTGGATCTCGCCGGACGGAGCTCCATTCGCCGGAGGAGCTCGACGACCGTAAGCCACCCCGAGGCCTCAAACTCCGTCAAACTACTCCCCATGTTCTTCCGCACTTAGTTGACATCTCATTTTGCCCCTAGGTTCGCCAGAGACGCTGTCCCCATGACCTGCGTCCTCGCCGGAGCACGGAGACGCCGCACTTCGCTCCGCCCGTCCGGGTCACCCCGATGCGCGCCGTCGCCACCACCGGACTGCCCACGTCGTGCCCGTCCCGTTCGTCTCCTCCCCCGCCGCCGAGGAGCACCGCCGCCACCGCCCGTCCGCCGCCTGACGCTAGCGCCGCCGCCCCTGTTCGCCGTCCTCGCTCGCTATAAGCCGCCCGCTTCTTCCCGTTCGTTTAGTTTTTTGTATTAGCTAGGTTTTGTTTTAGTTCGGTTAACCACGGTTTTAAATAAACCATGCGGTTTAGTTAAAAAAACCCGGTCTCCGGTTTTCATTCTTTTTTGCCGCGGTAGCTGTTTTGCGTAGGTAGCGGCCGTTCGCCGAATAGCTTCCGCAGCGAATGCTGCTCGGCCAGTAGGAAGCCGCCATGTGGCCAGGGACCTGGTCGCGAATAAAATTTTCACAGTCAAGTCCCTGTAAATTTCAGGTTAGCCCCTAAACTTCAAATGGTTGTATCTTTTTAACTGTAACTCCAAATTCGACGAAACCAGCGGCAAAATGTTCGTCTCGAATAGCTTTATTCAGAAAACCAACTTTGAAAACTTTTGGCCAAATTCAAATTTGAACTTTATTCAGATTTGAATTCAAACTTCAATTGATCATATCTCCTAAACCGTAGCTCCGATTGATGTGATTCTTTTTGCACCGTGTCACCGTTGCCAAACCCTATCACTTGGACCTATCTCACGATATTTTTTCACACATTAGGATCTATCCATAGTAGTTTTACTCGTATGCCTAGTAGGCACTGTGGTCCACGTCACAATTTTTGGCACCCATGCCCTATGTTGTTTTGCACTTAGTATTTACTTTCGATAATTAAGTTTGTTGTGTGTTCCTTTGGATTTTTCAAGTCTTTTCATGTTGCATGTTATTTGGTTCTTTGAAATGATTGCTTATGTGAATGCAATGTTTGACTTTATAGATTTTCATCGGAGAGTGACGAATAGTTCTATTGAGTAACTTTCTGAGAGTGATATAATCTTCATCAACTGTTACCAGGCAAGTTCACATTTGACCATTCTTCCAATCACCTATGTTTTATATTATGCACTTAGTCCTTTTGTGGTAGGATTGCATGGTAGGATTTATTGTTGCCAGATGGCTATGCCATTACCTAGTAGTTCATTTGAGGTAGGTCTGATCTATACAACCTTGTCACCACCGTGTAAGTTTATTTCCGCCTCACAAATGTAGACGTGGAATTGGGAAGTGTTCATGGTGAGACATGAGTGACAAAGTAGTAATCAGGACCGAGACTTGTAAATGAACTACCTGGGCGGAGGTTTGGTTTGAATGGTGGCGAAGTACAGTGGGTGCATGCATGGGAAATCCATGGTGGTGCGCCACTAGTGGTCCGTCCGCCCAGGCTCAATGAGATCAATCGTATTCTCATGTCTAGAAGCCTACGTGTGCAGCCACAAGCCAATATGGGCTCTGGCTTAGTTGAGTAGTTAGTGTGACCCCTTCCGGGATGGGCTAGCAGATGTAGAATGATGTAGGTGTACCGGCCTATCCGTGGGTTAAGGGGGAACATTTTCGAAAGACTATGTCTCGGTCATCCTGTTCTCAAACGCCAGGCAGTGCGAGAACTTCAAGGGAAGCGATCGAGTCTTGTGGGGGAAAGTGCGCAAATCTCTGCAGAGTGTTAAAACCTAATCGATTAGCCGTGTCCCCGGTTACGGACAACTTGAGCATCTAGTAGTGGAAATGCTGGGAGATCTCATCACTCTTAATTTAAACAGTTGGGTTTAAATGAAACTTTGGGAATGGATTGAGTTGGGTTTACCAACTCATCCTATGCTATACAGTAGTGGTAGAATGATATCTTTTATTCTAGGGAAAAACTAGCTTTATGCAAAAACTAAACTTAGAGCTTTCCACCAGCCAAATTGCATGTACAAATAGGTTCATTATTCTTATGATGTGACTTGCCAGTACATTCAATGTACTGACCTACAGGGCTGCAACGTCTTATGTTGCAGGAATTTTCTACGACGAGTAAGAGTTACGCTGTAGGGTTACGGTCTACACTCAACTTGCCGTTGGCGTTGATGGGACTCCACACCTGTTCGATTGTTTCCACTGAGACTTATGAGGTATATGTCAGTTTTACGTTATTTATACATGTGATTGCACTTTGATATATACACTGATGTACTGTGTGTGCCAGCATACCGATCCAGGGAT
Source organism: Triticum urartu (assembly GCF_003073215.2). Classification (NCBI taxonomy): domain Eukaryota; kingdom Viridiplantae; phylum Streptophyta; class Magnoliopsida; order Poales; family Poaceae; genus Triticum; species Triticum urartu. Next base: position 311,733,499 of record NC_053025.1, read on the forward strand.
GGCACAGAAACACAGAGGCTTGGCCGTTTGAGGTCGGGTCGCTACAGATATGGTATCAGAGCACATGTTGACTGTAGGACGTGACCCTAGAAACTGGAAAGCCCTTAGGATTTCTCTTAAACTTTATTTTGAAAAAGGTCCTTTACCTCTCTTCTTTTTTGAGCTTTATCAAATCTTTCCTTTTACCTCAAATAGTTAGATAATACCCCGTTCACTTTGGACCACACGGAGAATGAACTGAAGCCACTCCGAGAACGACAAGATATCAGACTTCACCATACATTAGAAGAGTTGAAGCTACAATAGTCGAAGCCTCCAAAGAATTGAAGAATTTGAAGACACTGAAGAATTCCAAGATTTATATGAACTTTAGAGGACCAAACCCCTGTTGTATACTTACGTTAGATGCGATGTTTGTGAGTTGTCATTGTTTGATGTTTTTCCTAACAGCCACAAATAAAACTTATTTTCAAAACTATATTGTGTGTATTGTGTGTATCTCTCTATCCCTCTTATCTCATCCCGAAACCCTTGGACCCAATAGATGATGAATGAAGATGGACTTGCATTCTCTGAACCGATCACTCAGTTGGAGGCAGAGCTATGGATTCAAAACATGGAGAATCACTTCAGGAGCAATTTGGTTGCAAGGAAGTATGAGGTTCAATACGCTCTTCAGTACTTCACAAAAAGTGTTGCAACCTGGTGGAAAATGCATCAGGCCATACAAGGATGTAACGGAGCAAAAACTTGGGAGGAATTCAAGATGACTCTACTGAGGTCTCGTCTTATTCAGAAGCCCTATGGCAATAAAATGAAGAAACCTTGTGCATGCAAGATTTGTGGTGAGATAGGACATACCCATGAAGAACACAAGGATGGATGCCCTCATTGTGAAGGAAATCACCAAGGTGAAGAATGTCCAACTAGGCAGGCTACTTGTTTCTTGTGTGAAGGAACTATGCACTACCCTGCACAGTGTCATATTTATCCCAAGGTACAAGAAATTACCAAGCAGCAGAAGGAAGTAGTGAAAGAAGCCCTCGGGGAAAGTTTAAAAGAACCTATGATGAAGGAAGATGCTAACTGTTGGAAATATGCCCTAGAGGCAATAATAAATTAGTTATTATTATATTCCCTTGTTCATGATAATCGTTTATTATCCATGCTAGAATTGTATTGATAGGAAACTCAGATACATGTGTGGATACATAGACAACACCATGTCCCTAGTAAGCCTCTAGTTGACTAGCTCGTTGATCAATAGATGGTTACGGTTTCCTGACCATGGACATTGGATGTCGTTGATAACGGGATCACATCATTAGGAGAATGATGTGATGGACAAGACCCAATCCTAAGCCTAGCACAAGATCATGTAGTTCGTATGCTAAAGCTTTTCTAATGTCAAGTATCATTTCCTTAGACCATGAGATTGTGCAACTCCCGGATACCGTAGGAGTGCTTTGGGTGTACCAAACGTCACAACGTAACTGGGTGACTATAAAGGTGCACTACGGGTATCTCCGAAAGTGTCTGTTGGGTTGGCACGAATCAAGACTGGGATTTGTCACTCCGTGTAAACGGAGAGGTATCTCTGGGCCCACTCGGTAGGACATCATCATAATGTGCACAATGTGATCAAGGAGTTGATCACGGGATGATGTGTTACGGAACGAGTAAA